>NC_073640.1:64050880-64335880 GCF_029407905.1 Bubalus kerabau
GGATCATTTGAGCCCCCAGCCATGGCCTCCCCCATCGACCTCCTCCCCAATCAGCAGAATCCTGAGCTCTGGGGCAGCCTCAGGAGAAGACACCTGTGAGTTGGCCACATGCACAGATGGAGCAGAAAGCACAGGTGAATGCCAGCAATAAAGAAGAAAAGCTGAAAACTCTCCTTGCAGCAACACAAGCCACGGTATTATACCCATGACCAGCTTTGTAACCTCAGCCCCTACAGAGCATCTGAACCAACAACCAAGGGCTCTCTCATTCACGGCAGGTATAGCTTTAGTAGCTGTAGACTTTGTGGGCTCCTATCCAAGGGGGCTGGGCCAGGACAGAGCCTGAGCTTCTCCATAGCACTACAGCGGGTCCAGCTCCATGCTGAATGCAATCCCAGAACCTGACTTCACTGAATGCATGCTGGTGACCTTGTGAAAACAACAGCTGAGAGACACCAGGGCCGTGTGCCATCATGCCCATGGTTAAGGTGGGGCCAAGAGCAGTGCTAGCACCTCATAACATGAGAGCTTGCAGAACGCATGAGAGAGGACACCAGAGCACACCCTGAGGGGACCATTCCTAGAGGAGTAATATTCAGTGACTTCTCTCCCAGTGGGTGTGCCCCAATCCCACCTGCCTGGCACCACAGATCAGAATCACAGCAAAGACTCAGATCTGGGAGCTCTATTCCACCATGCAGGGAGCAGACACCACCAGAGGGCACCAACAACCACAGAACAAGGGGGAAACAGCCCTGAATATCCAGGGCAGGCTCTGGTCACAGTTAACAGCAATCAGAGCACAGATCAAGAGAGGACAAGGGCACAAACCTCTGGACCAACCTCACCCACCAAGGTGCAGCTATCAGAAGGAAGATTAACTAGGTGGCTGCATGCTTCAAAACAAAGACCACATACAGAACGCAGGACAACATGAGATGGCAAAGAAATACGATATAGGGGAAGAAACAAGATAAAACCCTCCAAAGACCACTGAATTAAGAGGTGATAGGCAATCTAATGATTACTTCTTGCTTTTAGTCATCTTAAGTGGAGACACTAAACACTTTCACAAATCCTAGGTGCCTAGTAATTCTTAAATCCACTTCTTGCCACACATGTTTCTGAGAATGTTCTATTAGCTGTTTCAATCTAAGAAGCATAAATGATAGTGACAGAGAACTAGTCAGAAACTGAGGACACATAAGACAGTGTCCAAGGAAGCTGAATACAAATAAGATAAACTTAATAAAGTCCTAGTTTTAAGAAATTAAATAAGAGAGACTTTAAAACTATGATTGAAAGAGGGAACTCTACTCATTGCTCTGTGGAGACCTAAATGGGAAGGAATCAATAGGACGGTAAAGACTAGAGATCTCTTTTAAGAATATTTCATGCAAACATGGGCTCGATAAAGGACAGAAACAGGATGGACCTAAAAGAAGAAGATATTAAGAGAAGTTGGCAAGAATATATGGAAGAACTATACAAAAAAGATCTTAATGACCGAGATAACCACGATGGTGTGGTCACTCACCTAGTAACAGACATCCTGGCATCCAAAGTAAAGTCGGCCTTAGAAGGCATGAGGACCAACAAACCTAGTGCAGGTGATGGAACTCCAGCTGACCTATTTCAAGTCCTAAAAGATGATAATGCTAAAGTTCTGCACTCGATAAGCCAGCAAATTTGGAAAACTCAGCAGTGGCCTCAGGACGGAAAAAGGTCAGTTTTCATTCCAATCACAAAGAAAAGCAATGCCAAAGAACGCTCAAACTACTACACAATTTCCCTCATTTCCAACAATAGCAAAGGCTCCAAATTCTCCAAGCCAGGCTTTAACAGTACGTAAACCGACAGCTTCCAGATGTTCAAGCTGGACTTAGAAACGGCAGAGGAACCAGAGATCAAATTGCCAACATGCCTGGGATCATATAAAAAGCGAGAGATTTCTGGAGAAACGACGACATCTGCTTTATTGACTATATCACAGCCTTTGATTGTGTGGACAACAAGAAACTGTGGAAAATTCTTAAAGAGATGGGAACACCAGACTACCTTACCTGCCTCCTGAGAAATCTCTATGCATGTCAACAAGCAACAGTGAGAACTGGACATGTGACAACAGACTGATTCCAAATTGGGAAAGGAGTACGTCAAGGCTGTACATTGTCAGCCTGCTCATTTAATGTATATGCACGGTACATATTGGGACATACTGGGATGGATGAAGCACAAATTGGAATCATGATTTCAGGGAGAAATATCCATAATCTCAGATATACAGATGACACCACCCTTAGAGCAGAAAGCCAAAAGGAACTGAGGAGTCTATTAATGAAACTGAAAGAAGAGCCTGAAAAAGCTGGCTTCAAACTCAATCTTCAAAAAACAAAGATCATGGCACCGGTCAGATCGTTTCATGGCAAATAGTGGGAGAAACAGTGGAAACAGTGAGAAACTTTATTTTTGGGGGGTTCCAACATCACTGCAGATGGTGACTACCGCCATGAAAGTAAAAGATGCTCGCTCCTTGGAAGAAAAGCTATGACCAACCTAGGCAGCAAATTAAAAACCAGAAACACTACTTTGCTGACAAAGGTCCATCCAGTCAAAGCTATGGTTTTTCCAGTAGTCATTTACGGATGTGAGAGTTGGACCATGAAGAAAGCTGACTGCTGAAGAATTGATGCCTTTGAACTGTGGTATTGGAGAAGACTCTTGAGAGTCCCTTGGACTGCAAGAAGATCACACCACTCCATTCTAAAGGAAATCAGTCCTCAATATTCATTGGAAGGACATAGTGAAGCCGAAGTTCTGATACTCTGGCCACCTGATATGAAGAACTGACCCACTGAGAAAGACCCTGATGCTGGGAAAGATTGAAGATGAGAGGAGAAGTGGACGACAGAGGGTGAGATGGTTGCATCGCATCACTGACTCGATGGACATGAGTTTGAGAAGGCTCTGGGAGTTAGTGATGGGCAGGGAAGCCTGGCCTGCTGCAGACCATGGATCGCAGACTCAGAACTGAACTGACTGATATGTATAATTGATGCTCTTTGCTGTATAGGAGTACAAAATTGGAAAACAGCTATATTCCAATTAGAACTTTTAATAAAGATTTCTTTATAGAATCTAAAAATTGTCATAGTTTGAATCAACCATTAATAATGTAGTGGAAAATGTGCTAAGATTTTATGTCCATTTATTTTAAAATTCTATGAGGTAATAAAACACAATAAAGTATTTTAGCACATTAGAATTGGGGCAAATACACTAAAGATATTTAGTATGAGATCATATAAGGTAAAGAGAAACTTTCAAGTCAACCTGAGATGTGCATTGTTTCATTTTCACCAGGTTTTGCTTTCTGCAGTGAAAAATTACTTGAATTTGAAATTTACTTAGAAGGTCCTCTGTGTCGCTCCCAGTAGATAGGAAATTATAAATCAGAGAACAAAAACCCGTCCCTAGTATTCCTGGAAATTTGGTAGTTTGTCTACCACTCCACTCACACATTTCTGTCTAGAGATAGAAGGAAACTTTAAAAGGACTGTCATACAGTTACTCAGAAATGGGCAGAGTTTTCCTAGGGCCCCCAAGAAATCGAAGAGCAATGAATGAATGCAGTTTGTCAGAAGCCAAGAGGAGACTTTTAGGTCACACTGTGATGGAGAAAAGTAATCACTGGAGATAAATTCATGAAGATTTCAGAAAGAGAGAATGGGGCAGGTGATACATTGCTATCACAGTAGCAGAACAAACCCAGGTTTTCAAAAACCATTTCCATTGAAGCAAATCTCCCAACATCACGTGATGAAGGATGAGTTCCTTGCTGCTCCTTGGACCTCTCATCTGAGTCATCATCTCCAGCCATTCATACCTACCTGGGTAAATGGCTGTTGCCTCCATTCTCCTCATATTCCTGGGATCCTTCAATAGCTCCAGAAAGGTGACCAGGTCCACCTTAGAGAGAAGCCCTGGTGATCAGAGAAAGGAATATTTGTGTTGTTAGATTCATCAGTATTGAATCCAATATGTATTCAGGTGAGACGAAAATGCATTTTCTTCTAGAAAACGATTTCCTGAAATACTTTATTCAAAGCTGCTATACAATACTAACACACACCTAACAATCAGGTCCTGAGATTCTGGTCAAGTAGTACTAAGGCAAAAGTAAGTAGTGTCAATGTGAGATTAAGAGAGGATGCAACTATTTAATACCACAGAACTTACACAATTACCACTAAGCTAGAATGAAGGATGCAGAGTACATCAAGGAAGAAAAACATCACCAGCACAACGATTCATCATGAAGCCTTTCTTTCTAAACTCAGAAATAACCTATTATCCCCTAGACAGCACAGATCTGAAAATACTGTGGGAAGCAGAAAATTTCAGAAGACATTCTAGAAATGACAGAACAAAAACACAGTGGGTAGATAAGGGATTCTGGAAGGCAGTTATCCTCACCCAAGGAGGCCAGGTTCCTGTAGTTCTCTACCATCACGTCCCTGTACAATTTCCGCTGACTGGGGTCCAGGCATTCCCACTCCTCTTGAGTGAAGTCTATGGCCACATCCTGAAACATTAGCCGTCCCTGAAATACAAAGTACAGATGCCAATAGGCCGTGGGAAGTCTTCCTAATGTGATCCAAGATGAAAACGGCAAGTTCAGAGACCTGGTCGTGATTTGGTGGCTTGGCTGGTATTATAAAATATATTTTTTTACACAGTTTTCCTATTTACCCAATTTCTAATGTGAAGAAAGGAGGATGAGTTATGATCCACAAGCCATTAGAGAAACTATTCTCATCTGAAAGAGCAATTATAAAATAATCAGGGCCACAGTAGCATATTTATTCCGTGATTCAGGAGCAGACCACGGCCATGTTTTAAGGCATCAGGATGGCAAAAGTCTAACCATGAGGGGTTACTTTTGGAGAAGATGAATAAGCTTTGTCTACATGTACCATAACCTTAAGTAACGCTTATTTACTTTACCAAAGTAACAAAAGATTTTAAAAATGAAAGTAAATCACTTAAAGGCAAAGAAATTCATAATCTCTTCTTGAAAGCTGCATTCTAAGAAAACTTTGTTGTATTAACATAGAGATTAGACTAAATTCCAGTCTGCTACCAGCTTACCAGATAGCAAACAAAAGCTGTTTATCAGTTAACCTTAGAAAAATCTTTTCCATAAATCATGAAGTAGCAGTATTTTTCCAAAGGCATCAGAGTGAAACCATAGAAGGCATGTTTAAATCTGATTAAACTGCAATTGACCGTGTAGCCTGGTCACTGCTGTGACTTGTAACACTTTAACAGGATAAGTAGAATTATAGTTGACCTGATTTTATTAGGGCGTATCAGATCTATATGAACTCCACATAATTTAGGATATCTATATTGGTAAAATCCACCATACACTATAATCTGAGAATATTTACACCCACTCAACAGGACTTCCCATGTAACTTTACATGTCCAATGAACCCAGGTAGTTTAATAGCTCCCTGGGATGTCTCAGGGGCCCTCTGAAGCATTTGAAAGTCAACTAGAAGTCAAATCATTTAGGAAGCTTTGTGGACAAATATCAAAAGGGGTTATTATAACAATCTGTCAGATAAGATCTGAGTAACAGGCAAATTTGGCCTTGGAATACGGAATGAAGCACGGCGAAGACTAATAGAGTTTTGCCAAGAAAATGCACTGGTCATAACAAACACCATCTTCCAACAACACAAGAGAAGACTTTACACATGGACATCACCAGATGGGCAACACCGAAATCAGATTGATTATATTCTTTGCAGCCAAAGATGGAGAAGCTCTATACAGTCAACAAAAACAAGACCAGGAGCTGATTATGCCTCAGATCATGAACTCCTTATTAACAAATTCAGACTTAACTTGAACAAAGTAGGGGAAACCATTACACCATTCAGGTATGACCCAAATCAAATCCTTTATAATTATACAGTGGAAGTGAGAAATAGATTTAAGGGCCTAGATCTGATAGAGTGCCTGATGAACTATGGAATGAAGTTCGGGACATTGTACAGGAGACAGGGATCAAGACCATCCCCATGGAAAAGAAATACAAAAAAGCAAAACGGCTATCTGGGGAGGCCTTACAAATAGCTGTGAAAAAAAGAGAAGCGAAAAGCAAAGGAGAAAAGGAAAGATATAAGCATCTGAATGCAGAGTTCCAAAGAATAGCAAGAAGAGATAAGAAAGCCTTCCTCAGCGATCAATGCAAAGAAATAGAGGAAAACAACAGAATGGCAAAGACTAGAGATCTCTTCAAGAAAATTAGCGATACCAAGGGAACATTTCATGCAAAGATGGGCTCGATAAAGGACGGAAATGGTATGGACCTAACAGAAGCGGAAGATATTAAGAAGAGGTGGCAAGAATACACAGAAGAACTGTACAAAAAAGATCTTCACGACCCAGATAATCACGATGGTGCGATCACTGACCTGGAGCCAGACATCCTGGAATGTGAAGTCAAGTGGGCCTTAGAAAGCATCATTAAGGAAATAAAAAAAAAAAAAGAAAGCATCACTACGAACAAATCTAGTGGAGGTGATGGAATTACAGATGAGTTCTTTCAAATCCTGAAAGATGATGCTGTGAAAGTGCTGTACTCAATATGCCAGCACATTTGGAAAACTTAGCAGTGGCCACTGGACTGGAAAAGCTCAGTTTTCATTCCAATCCCAGGCAATGCCAAAGAATGCTCAAAGTACTGCACAATTGTACTCAACTCACATTCTAGTAAAGTAATGCTCAAAATTCTCCAAGCCAGGCTTCAGCAATACGTGAACTGTCAACTTCCTGATGTTTAAGATGGTTTTAGAAAAGGCAGAGGAACCAGAGACCAAATTGCCAACATCCGCTGGATCATGGAAAAAGCAAGAGAGTTCCAGAAAAACATCTATTTCTGCTTTATTGACTATGCCAAAGCCTTTGACTGTGTGGATCACAATAGACTGGAAAATTCTGAAAGAGATGGGACTACCAAACCACCTGACCTGCCTCTTGAGAAATCTGTATGTAGGTCAGGAAGCAATACTTGGAACTGGATATAGAACAACAGAGTGGTTCCAAATAGGAAAAGGAGTATGTCAAGGCTGTATATTGTCACCCTGGTTATTTAACTTATATGCACAGTACATCATGAGAAACACTGGACTGGAATAAGCACAAGCTGGAATCAAGATTGCCGGGAGAAATATCAATAACCTCAGATATGCAGATGACACCACCCTTATGGCAGAAAGTGAAGAGGAACTCAAAAGCCTCTTGATGAACGTGAAAGTGGAGAGTGAAAAAGTTGGCTTAAAGCTCAACATTCAGAAAACGAAGATCATGGCATCTGGTCCCATCACTTCATAGGAAATAGATGGGTTAACAGTGGAAACAGTGTCAGACTTTATTTTTTGGGCTCCAAAATTACTGCAGATGGTGACTGCAGCCATGAAATTAAAAGACGCTTACTCCTTGGAAGGAAAGTTATGACCAACTTAGATAGCATATTGAAAAGCAGAGACATTACTTTGCCAACAAAGGTCCCTCTAGTCAAGCCTATTGTTTTTCCTGTGGTCATGTATGGATGTGAAAGTTGGACTGTGAAGAAGGCTGAGCGCTGAAGAATTGATGCTTTTGAACTGTGATATTGGAGAAGACTCTTGAGAGTCCCTTGGACAGCAAGCAGTTCCAACCAGTCTTTTCTGAAGGAGATCAGCCCTGGGATTTCTTTGGAAGGAATGACGCTAAAGCCGAAACTGCAGTACTTTGGCCACCTCACGCGAAGAGTTGACTCAATGGAAAATTCTCTGATGCTGGGAGGGATTGGGGGCAGGAGAAGAAGGGGACGACCGAGGATGAGATGGCTGCATGGCATCACTGACTCGATGGACGTGAGTCTGAGTGAACTCCGGGAGTTGGTGATGGACAGGGAGGCCTGGCGTGCTGCGATTCATGGGGTTGCAAAGAGTCGGACACGACTGAGCGACTGAACTGCACTGAACTGAGCTTCTTTGGCTGGCAATACTGTGTTTTCTGTCATTCTGATGTGTCAGGAGGACAATGGGTTCCTTGGGATCATGATTACGGGTAAGTGTAAACAAACCCGTTCAGAAGTTAAGAAGCTTATCAAGTCCAAAGAAACAGCATTTCAGGAAAGAGACAGAATAAACAAACAAAAGGACTATGCCTCTTACCTCGGAATGAGTCATTTCTGACTCCTTGCTTTCCTCTTCCTCTGGGCTTCCTTCTCACGTAAGATCAGTCTTGGGAAGTGACCCCCGAATGTTGAAAATAGACTGTTCAATACCTAGAAAACCACACTGAGCTCCCTATAACACAGCCCCACACAGAGGGAGGATCACAAGAGGTACAAAATACAATCCTCTACGGCCACTGACACAGCAGGGATTCTGGAACACAGACTCAAACGTGGTGTTTTTAGTTTTATTCTTTTCTTCAGAACTTGCGGCCCTTCCTGTGAAAACCACACGTTCTAGGCTGACCCTCCCCTTCAAACCGTAGGCGAGACTCTGACCAAACTCCATACAGATACAGCCTCCTTCACTTCTTCGTGGATCAGGGACTTAGGGGTTGGGCAATGCAGGACTTTAAGCAGCGGTCTCCACAAGTTAGAAGGCAGAACTCCCAGAGAAGGACGTGGACTCTAGAACGATAGTAACAGGAAGCGGATGTGGACCCCAGGGAGCCGGCAGCTAAGATGAAGGACTTCAGAACTTCTCACGGCGATACGAGGACATACACTGGGGACGGGAAAATGGAGACGGTAGTTTGAACGTTCACAGAGACCCCGGAAACCCAGGTGTGAAAGACAAAAGGCTGTGGGACTAGGAATCGGGTTTTAAACAAACAAAACTCACCAGGACACTCTGTCACTCATTTAAAAGCAATTCCGGGTCTGCAGGATACTGCGCACGCGCGGGAGGATGATCCGGTACGGAGGCAGGTGAGTGCGCTACGCCGCGGCCAACGAGAGGCGTCGTAAGGTAGAAGGTAGGACGAGGCCACAAGCGCAGGTACGTAGGGGAGGGGCCAGTGGGGGTGGAGCCTTGCCTCCCCTCAACCCCACTCCTGTCAATTTTGGGTCTGTTGGTCCTTCTGTCCAGTTGTGCTTCCTTTCTCTGCCTTTTGATGCCTTTAAATCGCTTGGATTCCTTCTGGAGCAGAGCTGCTTCTTGCCTGTTCTAACTAGTGTTTCAGACAATTAAGGCAAAAGAGAAAAATTTTGAGAGGTGTCTCTATGGGAAGCCGAGGTGTTTTCAGCAAGTTGAAAAACGGGGAAAATTCAAAAGCCCTTTGTGTGAGTGTGTGAAGATGGGTGTCTCCTCAGTGACGAAAAGTAGAACGTAATCACTTCAGCAGCAGCCGCAACAACAATTAACAGAAGCAATCTGTGTATCAACAGACTCTGGCAGGAGTAACTTCTGTGGTTATGTTATAAACAACAATGTGGGTTCCGGTCTCCCTCTTTCTTTCTGGACTCACTTCCTAAGAGAAAAGCCAACTGCCCTGTTGTAAGCAGGTCTCTGGTTACAGTTTCCTCCCAACGGTTCATCTGAGTGATTCAATTCAGTTCAGTCGCTCAGTCGTGTCCGACTCTTTGGGACCCCATTGAGTCAGTGATGCCACCCAACCATCTCATCCTCTATTGTCCCCTTCTGCTCCTGTCTTCAACCTTTCCCAGTATCAGGGTCTTTTCTAATGTCACTTATTCGCATCAGGTGGCCAAAGTATTCGAGTTTCACCTTCAGCAACAGTCCTTTCAATGAATATTCAGGACTGATTTCCTTTACGATGGACTGGTTGGATCTCCTTGCTCTCCAAGGGACTCAGAGTCTTCACCACCACAGTTACAAAGCATCAATTCTTCAGTGCTCAGCTTTCTTTATAGCCCAACTGTGCCATCCGTACATGACTCCTGGAAAAACCATACCCTTGACTACACGGACATTTGTTGGCAAAATAATATCTGTGATTTTTAATATGCTATCTAAGTTCGTCATAACTTTTCTTCCAAGGAATAAACGTCTTTAAATTATATGGCTGCAGTGATTTTGGAACCCGAGAAAATAAAGTCTGTCACTGTTTCCATTGTTTCCCATCCATTTCCCATGAAGTGTTGAGACCAGATGCCATGATCTTAGTTTTCTGAATGTTGAGTTTTAAGCGAACTTTTTCACTCTCCTCTTTCAGTTTCATCAAAAGGCTCTTTAACTCTTCTTCGCTCTCTGCCCTAAGGGTTGTGTCATCTGCATTCCTGAGATTATTGGTATTTCTACCAGCAATCTTGATTCCAGCTTGTGCTTCATGCAGTCCAGCATTTCTCATGATGTACTCTACATATGAGTTAAATAAACAGGGTGACCCATGCTTAGGGTGGGGCCAAGAGCAATGCCAGTAATAGGATCACACAAGACCTTGCTAGAGCATGAAAGGTGACACACAGAGCACACCCCGTGGAGAATATTTTGCGAGGAGAAATATTCAGTGGCTTCTCTCCCAGTGGGTGTGCCCCAATCCCACCAGCCTCGCACCACAGATCAGAAACACAGCTCAGAAACAGATCTGGGGCTCTATTCCACCAACCAGGGAGAGGTATCACCACAAAGAGGGCAGTGAAAACCACAGAGCAATGGGGAAGTTCCCCTCAATATCCAGGGCAAGCTCTGGCCATAGTAATCCAATTAAAGCCCAGGTCGAGGGGATAAAGGCACAAACCCCTGCACCAACCTCACCCAACAAGTTGCAGACACCAAATGGAAGACTAACTGGGTTCCTGTAGCCGTCAAAACAGAGATCACAGACAGAAAACTGGACAAAATGAGATGGCAAAGAAATACGATATAGAGAGCAAAGCAACATCAAACCCTACAAGAACCACTAAATGAAGAGAAGATAAGCAATCTAAAAATTACTTCTTGCTTTTAGTCATCTTAAGTGGAGACACCAGACGTTTTCACAAATCCTAGGCTTCTGATAATTCTTTAATCCACTTCTTTTTAAACATGTTTCTGAGAATGTTCTATTAGATGTTTCAGTCTAAAAATAATAAATGATAGTGACAGAAAACGAATCAGAAACTGAGGACACATAAGACAGTGTCCAAGGAAGTGGATTACAAATAAGATAAACTAAATAAAGTGCTAGTTCTTAAGAAATTAAATAAGAAGAGAGCCTTTTAAAAATATGGTTGAAACACAGGCAAGTGTACTCATAGCTCTGTGGAGACCAAAGTGGTACAGAAATCAATAGAATGGGGAAGACTGGAGATCTCTTCACGGAAATTGATATACCAAGGGAACTTTTCATACAAAGATGGGCACAATAAAGGACAGAAATGGTATGGACCTAACAGAAGTGGAGAATAATTAAGAAAAAGCGACAAGAATACAAGGAGAGATATACAAAAAAGATCATAATGACCAATATAACCAGGATCGTGTGATGACTCAGCTAGAGACAGACATCCTGGAGTCTGAAGTCAAGTGGGCCATGGGAAGGATCACTATGAATAAAGCTAGTGGAGGTGATAGAATTCCAGTTGAGCTGTTTCAAGTCCTAAAAGATGATGTTGCTCAAGTGCTGCAGACAGTATGCCAGCTAATTTGGAGACCTCAGTAGTGGCCAAGGACTGGAAAAGGTCAGTTTTCATTCCATTCCCAAAGAAAGACAATGCCAAAGAATGATGAAACTAGTGCACAATTGCACTCATTTCACATACTACAAAAGTAAGGTTCAAAATTCTCCAAGCATGGCATCAACAGTATATGAACCGAGAATTTCCAGATGTTCAAGCTGGATTTACAAAAGGCAGAGGAACCAGAGATTAAACTGCCAACATCCGTTGAATCATAGAAAAAGCAAGAGAGTTCTAGAAAAACATCTACTTATGCCTTATTGACTACGCCACAGCCTTTGATGGTGTGGATCAAAATAAAGTGGAAAATTCTTAACAAGATGGGAATACCAGGCCACCTTACCTGCCTCCTGAGAAATCTGTATGCAAGTCAAGAAGAAACAGTACCGGAGATGGAACAATGGACTAGTTGCAAATTGGGAAAGGAATATGTCAAGACTGCCTATTGTCACCCTGCTTATTTAACTTATATGCAGAGTACATCATGCAGGAGCTCTCAGCTCGGTGCCTGGGTTGGGAAGATCCCCTAGAGAAGGGAATGGCTCCCCACTCCAGTATTCTGGCCTGAAGAAGTCCATGGATTGTATAGTCCATAGGGTCACAAAGAGTTGGTCAGAACTGAGTGAGTTTGCAGGTGATGAAATTCCAGTTCAGCTATTCCAAATCCTGAAAGATGATGCTGTGAAAGTGCTGCACTCAATATGCCAGCAATTTTGGAAAACTCAG
The DNA here is from genome assembly GCF_029407905.1 of Bubalus kerabau. NCBI lineage: Eukaryota > Metazoa > Chordata > Mammalia > Artiodactyla > Bovidae > Bubalus > Bubalus kerabau. Next base: position 64,063,302 of record NC_073640.1, read on the forward strand.
CCGTGGCCACAGGACTGGAAAAGGACAGTTTTCATTCCAATCCCAAAGAAAGGCAATGCCAAAGAATGCTCAAACTACCGCACAATTGCACTCATCTCACACGCTAGTAAAGTAACGCTCAAAATTCTCCAAGCCAGGCTTCAGCAATATGTGGACCGTCTTGATGTTCAAGCTAGTTTTAGAAAAGGCAGAGGAACCAGAGATCAAATTGCCAACATCCACTGGATCACAGAAAATGCAAGAGAGTTCCAGAAAAAACATCTATTTCTGCTTTCTTGACTATGCCAAAGCCTTTAACTGTGTGGATCACAATAGACTGTGGAAAATTCTGAAAGAGATGGGAATGCCAGACCACCTGATCTGCCTCTTGAGAAATGTATGCAGGTCAGGAAGCAACAGTTAGAACTGGACATGGAACAACAGACTGGTTCCAAATAGGAAAAGGAGATCATCAAGGCTGTATATTGTCACCCTGCTTATTTAACTTATATGCAGAGTACATCATGAGAAACTCTGGACTGGAAGAAACACAAGCTGGAATCAAGATTGCTGGGAGAAATATCAATAACCTCAGATATGCAGATGACACCACCCTTATGGCAGAAAGTGAAGAAGAACTCAAAAGCCTCTGATGAAAGTGAAAGTGGAGAGTGAAAAGTTGGCTTAAAGCTCAACATTCAGACAACGAAGATCATGGCATCCGGTCCCAGCACTTCATGGGAAATAGATGGGAAAACAGTGGAAACAGTGTCAGACTTTATTTTTCTGGCTCCAAAATCACTGCAGATGGTGACTGCAGCCATGAAATTAAAAGACGCTTACTCCTTGGAAGAAAATTTATGACCAACCTAGATAGCATATTCAAAACAGAGACATTACTTTGCCAACAAAGGTTCGTCTAGTCAAGGCCATGGTTTTTCCTGTGGTCATGTATGGATGTGCGAGTTGGACTGTGAAGAAGGCTGAGCGCCGAAGAATTGATGCTTTTGAACTGTGGTGTTGGAGAAGACTCTTGAGAGTCCCTTGGACTGCAAGGAGGTCCAACCAGTCCATTCTGAAGGAGATCAGCCCTGGGATTCCTTTGGAAGGAATGCTGCTAAAGCTGAAACTCCAGTACTTTGGCCACCTCATGGGAAGGGTTGACTCATTGGAAAAGACTTTGCTGCTGGGAGGGATTGGGGGCAGGAGGAGAAGGGGACGACCGAGGATGAGATGGCTGGATGGCATCACTGACTCGATGGACGTGAGTCTGAGTGAACTCTGGGAGTTGGTGATGGACAGGGAGGCCTGGCGTGCTGTGATTCATGGGGTCGCAAAGAGTCAGACACGACTGAGAGGCTGATCTGATCTGATATGATTGACTTTCACTTTCACTTTGCATCATGTGAAATGTCGCGCTTGAAGAAGCACAAACTGGAATCAAGACTGCAGGGAGAAATATCAATAACCTCAGATATACAGATGACACGACCCTAATTGCAGAAAGCAAAGAGTGCCGGGGTCCAGCCCCGGCTGATCCAGAGTATTCGAAGCGGGGCCGATGTCGTGAGGATCAGGATACAATAGCTTCAATTAGATATTATTTAGAGATATAAAGAGTAATAGAATGAAGATAGCTCAATAGGAAAATTCAGTGGAGAAGAGTCTGAGTAGCTTGGTTTACGCAGGAGACCAATAAAACTTCAAGACAAGAAGTTTGCACCACTTACGTAGGCCGCAGGCGTCCTTCTGTTCTCCTGAAGGAGAGGAGGCACTGAGGCCTCCCCAGTCGGATCTTAGAAGCCCAGGCATAACTAGTAAGCATGGCGGGTTTCGTGCTCCAGATGGAGACTCAGCCAGAGTTTGAGAGAGAGAGAGAGAGACATGGGGAGACCAGTATTTCAAGGAACTGATCCCAATTCTTTATTTTCCAGAGTCTGTTTTTATACACTGAGATGTTATGCAAAAGTCACGTGGGGACAGCAGTCCTGACTTTTATTAAAGTCAGGTGCTTCATACAAATGTATACAGAGGTATTAGGGGTGTTACATCATCTTCTGGCCAGGGGGCCTGCTGACAATTTAAGACCCTCTCCTTGTGACAGCGGTCAGTCAACACTTATTTCTCCAGGGGTGATTATTCTTAAAACAGATGCCACCCAAATAACATTACATTCCTATAGGGTGAGGGTGTAGTGGGTTTTAATTAAGGAAAGAATTTACTTAGCCTAAGGTCTAACGTGATTAATATCAAAGGTTAATACTTATTTCTTCTATATATTCATTAATGTGTATAAGGGCAGGGGATGTGGAGACTTAGCAGTAAGCATTTGCTCAACAAATGAAAAACCCTTCACCAATACAATTTCTAATCAGCCCACTATACTTATACTAATGCTTTTCTAACTTCTCTAAAGAACCTGTTTTTAGAAGGTTTAAAGCATCTCATGCCTCTCACTGTTGGGAGGCTGTGAGCAATCACATGTGGCTGGACAAGCCTGTCAGGCAGGCTAGAGAACCTTCAGAGGAGTTTGTAGGTTGAAACACTCTTGTCACACCCAGGAGTTTTTATTAACTGGAGCTCTAAGTTAACTCCTTCTCCAAAAGAGGTGGTGGGGGACAGCCCCCCCCCACCCACCCCCCCCGTAAAGTCAGAGGTGTAGGTGAGAGCACAAAGTAGTCAAGTAGGCAGGCTCTGGTTATGGGGGTAGATGCTCGAGGATTTCCAGGGGGACTCCTGAGGCTCGATCCCGCCTTTGTGTATGTTGAGCCTCCTTCCTCATGACCTTTGCCATGGGTGGAGTGCCTCACGCTGGCCCCCAACAAAAGAGGAACTGAAGAGTGTCTTGATGAAACTGAAAGAGAGAAGTGAAAAAGTTGGCTTCAAACTCAGCATTTAGAAAACTAAGATCATGGCATATGGTCCCATCACTTCATGGCAAATAGATGGGAAAACAATCAAAACAGTGACAGACTTTCTTTTCTTGGGCTGCAAAATCACTGCAGATGTTGACTTCAACCATGAAAGTAGAAAACGCTTGCTCCTTGGAAGGAAAGCTATGAGCAATATAGACAGCATACCAAAAAATAGAGACATTCCTTTGCAGACAAATGTCTGTGTACTCAAAGATATGGTTTTTCCAGTAGTCATGTATGGATGTGAGACTTGAACCATAAAGAAGCCTGAGCATCGAAGAATTGATGCTTTTGAACTGTGGTGTTGGAGAAGACTCTTGAGAGTCTCTTAGACTGCAAGGAGATCACACCACTCTATTCTAAAGGAAATCAATCCTGGATATTCATTGGAAGGACTGATGCTAAGGCTGAAGCGCCAATACTTGGACCATCTGATGTGAAGAACTGATGCGTTGGAAAACATCCTGATGCTGGGTAAGACTGAGGGCAGGAGGAGAAGGGGACGACAGAGGATGAGATGGTTGGATGGCATCACTGACTCAATGAACGTGAGTTTGAGCAGGGCCTGGGAGTTGGTGATGGACACGGAAGCCTGGCATGCTGTAATCCATGGGGTCCCAAAGAATTGGACACGACTGAGTGACGGAACTGAACTGACTGATAGATATAATTGATTCTCTTTTCTATACAGTAGTACAAAATTGTAAAACAGCTATATTCCAGTTAGAACTTTTTAAACTAATTTCTTTATATAATCTAGAAATGTTTATAACTTGAATCAAGTATTAATAATATGGTGTGAAATGTGCTAAGCATTTATGCCAGTTCATTTTAAAATTCTATGAGGTAATTGAATATAGTAAACATTTTTGCATTTTAGAATTGGGGCAAATATATTTAAGATATTTAATAGGAGATCATATAAGGAAAAGAGAAACCTGAGATGTGCAGTCTTTCATTTTCGGGACGTTTTGCTTTCTGTAGTGAAAAAAGTTTTTAAGTTTGAAATTTATTTAGGAGGTCCTTCTAGATCCCAGTGAATAGGAAGTTATAAATCAGAAAACAAAAACCTGTCCCAGTATTCCTAGAAATTTAGCAGTTTGTCTACCACTTCACTCACACATTTTTGCCTGGAGGTACAAAGAAACTTTAAAAGGACTGTCATACAGTTACTCAAAATGGGTACAGTTTTCTTGGACCCCCAAGAAATGGAAGGGCAACCAATGAATGCAGTTTCTCACAAGACAAGAGGAGACTTTTAGTTCACACTGATACATTTCTATGACAGCAGTGGACACAAACCCAGGTTTTCCAAAATCATTTCCACCAAAGATGATCTTCCAAAACCACCTGACAAAGGATGACTTCCTCACTACTCCTTGGACCTCTGATCTGAGTCATCATCTCCATCCATTCATACATACCTGGGAATACTGCTGTTGACTCCATTCTCCTTATACTCCTGGGATCATTCAATTGCTCCAGAAAGGTAATCAGGTCCAGCTTAGAGCCCACGAGACCTGTTCATCAGAGAAAGGAATATTTGTGTTGTCAGAGACTCATCAGTGTCCAATCCAATATATGTTCAGTTGAGACAAGAACGCAAGAGACAATGTTAATACAGCCTGGAAAATGATTTCCCCAAATAGTTTTTTCAAATCACCTATATAACACTGACAAATACATAACATCAGATCCTGAGATACTGGTCAAGTACGACAAAGGTAAAGTAAGTGTGTAACTGTGAAATTAAGAAAAGGTGTGCCTCTGGCATGACCCTGAGGGATGGTATGGGGAGTGAGGTGGGAGGGGGGTTGAGGATGGGGAACACGTGTACACCCTGGCGGATGCATGTTGATGTATGGCAAAACCAATACAATCTTGTAAAGTAAAATAATAATAATAATAAAACTAAAAAAAAAGAAAAAATTAAAAAAGAAAAGGTGAGCCTATTTAATACTACAGAGCTTATACAATTACCACTAACCTAGAATGCAGTGATAGGTTCCAGTGAAGGGTGTCAGATTCATGATCTCCAAACAAGAAGATTTAACTCTGGGACCAGGGACCAGGCACCAGGGTTGATCACTGAAGAGCATTTGTGTAGCAGAACTTTATTAAAGTGAAAAAGAGACAGAGAAGTTTCTGACATAGACATCAGAAGGGGGTGGAGAGTGCCCCCCTTGCTAGTCTAAGCAAGGGAGCTATATACTTTTTAAATCAGTAATTACAATAAATCAAAAGAATGTCTCAAGGTTTTAAAATTTTTACCAGACCCACTCCCACAATCCTAAAGGAAATCAGTTCTGAATAGTCATTGGAAGTACTGATGCTGAAACTAAGACTCCAATACTTTGGCAAGCTCATGCGAAGAGCTGACTTATTTCAAAAGACCCTGAGGCTGGAAAAGATTGAAGGTGGGAGGAGAAGGGGACTACAGAGGATGAGATGGTTGGATGGCATCACCGACTCAATGGGTTTGAGTAAACTCCGTGAGTTGGTGATGGTCAGGGAGGCTTGGTGTGCTGCGGTCCATGGGGTCGCAAATAGTCAGACAAGACTGAGCAACTGAACTGAACTGAACCAGACCCTCTCCCATAATATAAATTCTAAGATCTCAAGCAGGATACATTTTGTTATATAATCCCTAGTACAAAGTTTAAACCGAGTTTTTTGTTGTATAATCATCAGCTCTCGGCTTAAAGAAAAAGTGCTGTGTCTAAGACACATAAAGACTTAAAAAAGTCATTTTATGTGTCTAAGACCAAGGAATGTAAAGGGAAAGAAGGTATTTGTCTTTTCCTCCTCCTTGAGAATTGCAGACCCCTATCTCCTCCTTGAGAGTCCCAGACCACCTCCCTCCCCCTTCCTCCTTGGGACCCTGGACTTCTTATCAACCTGCCTAGGAATTGACTCTCACAGAAGGAGGCAGAGTACATCAAGGAAGAAAAAGGTTACAAGCATAATGAATTATCCTGAAGCCTTTCTTTCCAAATTCATACATACCCATTTCCCTTAGAAAGGAGAGATTTCAAACTATTGTGGGAATCAGAAATTTTCAGAAACATTCTAGAAATGATGGAACCAAAACCCAGTAGGTAGATAAGGGATTCTGGAAGGAAGCTGTCATCATCCAAGCAGGCCAGCTTCCTAGAGTGCTCTCACATCACGTCCCTGTACAGTGCCCATGGAAAATTTTGTGAAAATTCTGGACCACTGAATTGAGTCACTGGGCTTCCCAGCTGGCTCAGTGGTAAAGAATCTGCCTTCCAGTGCTGGAGATGCGGCTTCAGTCTCGGGGTGGAGAGAATCCAGGGGAGGAGGAAATGGCAACCCACTGCAGAATTCTTGCCCGGAAAAATCCCATGGACAGAAGAGAGTTGATTCTATGTATAATGGCACTTTCAAACTCTGTTCTAAATATCTAAATGGCATGCAGGTGCTAAGTCATCACTGCATTTCCCAACGTCCCTAAAATCCCAACACCAAACCACATCCCAGTGGGAGTGAGGATAGGAGTGACTGCAAATGCTGATCTCTCACAAAAAAGAATATTTTCAACAGTTGAAAGTCTCTGATCGACGCTGAGAATTCATCATGCTCCATAGAAACCGAGGCTGCAGACAACAGAGAAAAGGCTCTGGGACAGAAGGAAGTAGTCTAAAGGGCTGGTCTGCACTATCATAAGAAGAAATAGGAAAAATAAGATGATAATAAATGCCCGGGAAGAAAAATTAGAAGCAGAGAGCTAAAGGCTTGCATATTCTCATTCGGGCATTTTAGGAGGAAAAGCAGACACAGCCTGAGACCCAGGACAGGATATTTACCTGAGAAGCTGCCATTTCCTCCTCTTCTTCTCCTGCTCTGTCTTCTCTGGGGATATTACGCTGCAAACGCACTTACGAGTTTTGAGAAAATACCTTGGAGGGCATCAACACAACTTTCTAACCTGCAACCACCGCTCCTACAAACAGAAGGATTTTGAAAAGCTGAGAAGACCGACCTCTCCTGTCCTCTGTCTCAGGAGAGATTCAGGAACAATCAATTCCTACCTGGAGACCAGCCTGTGAACTCATTTCTTGATTGTTCTCTCCCCATAGAGAACTCCTAACACTCTGCTCACACAGATGATGTGAGCTGACTGACTTCCGCAGTCCAAATCCAGCTAGACCAACCCTGCTGCCTCTCCTCAGAAAGACTCTGGGGCTCAGCTCTAAGATGGACCAGATGGGCCAGGAGCCACGTCCTTAACCAGGGCCTCTGCTTAGAATCACCTGGAACACTTCCTAGACACCACAGTGATGCTCCCACAGGACCACACAGAACTCTGTTGGGAGGGCATCAGTGAGGTCATTTCTGAAACGGGTCACGTAATCCTGATGGGAATCCAGAAGGAAACCACTTGGCTAAAGATTCTTTCTGAACCATCTCAATGAATACAAATTCCTGGTGGTCAGGTGCCCACTCCAAGAACTTATGAATCTGCAGGTCTACAGTCGGGCCATGAAAGGAGTCATCAGCAAATCCCATTTTTTTCTGATGTTTCTTCCCCGAAACCAACGTTCCCGAGTCCTGAGCTCAAAGCCTCACACTCACCACACCTAAGACTTCTCTGTAGGGGACGATTTAGGGCAGGAATTTCTGAGAGAGGTTAAAGCTAGAATCAGGCAGAGAAAACAGGAGTACTTGCAGTTCAGCTTTTACACTTTGCCCTGAGTCTTTGCCTCAGGCTCTCTAGGCTGAGTGTGGGTTAATTCATTCAAACCAAGTCAAGGACTCTGGTGAGCACTGTGGGGGTGTTGAAAGCTTGTTGTTCAACCAAAAAGACCCCTGGATTCTTGGCCTCCTGAGAAAAAGAATTCAATCTGGGGCCAGAGATGAGGCTTGATCGCTCAGAGCTTTTGTGTAATAAAGTTTTATTAAAGTATAAAAGAGATAGAGAAAGCTTCTGACATAGACTTCAGAAGGGGTTACATACTTTTAGTTAGTTATTCCAGTTAATCAAAAGACTATCTGGAGGTTGTAAAGACCTCACTAGACCCACTCCCATAATTTACATTTTAAGACAACAAGATTAGCCAGAAAGTTTTTTTCCAGAGAGTGTCCTCAAGCAGGAAAAAACCACGTTTGTCCTTTCTTCCTCCTTGAGAATTCCAGACTCCTCTCTCCTTGGGGACCCCTGGACTTATGAACCTGCCAAGAAATTGACTCTCTCAGTGTGATTGAACGGGGGTCTGTGGATAGACCCTGAGGTCCAGCAAGACTGCTGGTCTCAAGGAAGGGGTTCATCTATTGCATGTGCTCACAAGACTGGCTGGTGTGAGCTTAAGGACCTGCAGGCTGCCTGATCCCCAGACAGATGCTGAGGCAGCAACATCATGGAGCAGTTTAGGGAAACTGTCAACAATACTCTGTATCATCTTTCTTACTAGAATCATCCCAGTGTCTAAGCAGTTACAAAATGAGAGAGGAGATACAACCTAGAAATGATGGAATGTACATGAAGTTATGAGAAGTTTAAATCCAGTGAGTAAACTAATTTCCCCATATGCCATCTTTGTGTGTTACCGAACAGTTAATTGCGGTCTCTTCACTACAACCTTAAATAAGGTGGGCGAGGTTGCTGTTGGTGGTGGGTTAACATTTCATTTATTACAACCAACCAAAACAATAAAAGCCATTCACTTTTATGAATAACCATGTATTAAATTTCACACATAGTTGAAATAAAACCTTTTACAATCCGCGGTATGATCCATGATTAAATACAGATCAAAAGTACGGAGAAAGATATTCATTTGTTGATAGAATTATGTGAGATTTCTGATTTCCATGGCTTACCAAACAAAGACTAGGAAGCACTTAGCAAGCATGATATACACCAATTCCATGCCTTTTCCAGGAAGGGTTTCTTACGTTTCTAGCTTATTACTGTCCTTATTTCAACACTGTCAAGTAATAATCATGACTTGTGTTGATATTATAAAGATACATCAATATTGCAGTGAACTGTCATTGTGTTCTTCTTACAAATGAAGGATATTACTATTGTAACGAACTTCTGTCTTACTTTAATACACGGAAAGACTAAATGATCACTTACTTCATGGCAACCTCCAGATATTTCACGTCAATGACAAACACCTCTATTTAAATGTTCATTGTCCATTTTACATTATGGCATCCTCAATCTTCTAATGGAGATTAGATAGAAATGGTTGCAACACAATATAAATAGGCTAATCTTTAATAAATCATCAAAAACCTATGTTTGCAAACACACTAGAAAGAAAGCATAACGTGGATTATTTGAGTGGTGAATTACATTCAGTCCAAATAACCTCACATCACATCATTATTAACAAGCATATATACATTGCTAAGAACTGTAATGTTCTAACCGTCAACCTTCATCTCACGATTCATGCTAAAATATCCATTTTCGATCTGTTTTAACTATGGAGTGCTCTTGCCTGGAAAATCCCATGGATGGAGGAGCCTGGAAGGCTGCAGTCCATGGGGTTGCTGGGGGTCGAACACGACTGAGCGACTTCACTTTTCACTTTCATGCATTGGAGAAGGAAATGGTAACCCACTCCAGTGTTCCTGCCTGGAGAATCCCAGGGACGGGGGAGCCTGGTGGGCCGCCGTCTATGGGGTCGCACAGAGTCAAACACGACTGAAGTGACTTAGCAGCAGCAGCACGCATATTTACTTCGATTTAACTTTTGATTAAATACCTTTCTATATATTTGTCACGTTGCTCCTCTGTCTTTCATATACCCTTGTATATTCCCATTCTTTCATTAAATTTAAGTTTATGAGGTGAAATATTTGATATATTCCTAGGTTTGCTTTTGGGAATATACATTGGGAAGGTTTCTAATCAGTCTTCAGAATTTATTCAACAGCAGACTGTTCAGAATCCACAGAAAGAAAACAAGTGTAAGATATGTGGGAAAATATTTTACATTGGTTTCTTATATGAACTTTTGTGTTTTCTGATGCATGTTTGGAACAAACTCTTCCATCACTTGTTCCATTACTAGGGTTTCTCTCAAGTGTGTGTTCTCAGATGTTTAGTGAGATTACTACTATGACTAAAGGCTTTGTCACATTCTGTACATTTATAAGGTCTCTCTCCAGTATGAATTCGTTGGTGTTGAGTAAGATGTGAGCACTGAATAAAGGCTTTGTCACATTCTTTACATTTATAAGGCTTCTCTCCAGTATGAATTCGCTGATGATAGCTTAGCTGTGAGTAACAGATAAAGGCTTTGCTACATTCTGTACATTTATAAGGTCTCTCTCCAGTATGAATTTGCTGATGATAGATTAGATGTGAGGAACAGATAAAGGCTTTGCTACATTCTGTACATTTGTAAGGCTTCTCTCCCATATGAATTCGCCAATGTTGAATGAGGTTTGAGTTGTGGTTAAAGGCTTTGCCACATTCTGTACATTTATAAGGTTTCTCTCCAGCGTGAATTCTCTGATGTTTAGTAAGAAGTGAGCTATGGTTAAATGCTTTGGTACATTCTGTACATTTGAAAGGTTTCCTTCCTGTATGAATTTTCTTATGTCTACGTAGATGGCATGAGTTACTAAATATTTTCCCACATATCTTACACTTGTTTTCTTTCTGTGGATTCTGAACAGTCTGCTGTTGAATAAATTCTGAAGACCGATTAGAAACCTTCCCATATTCAGTACAAGTTCTCTCTTCAGTACAAGTACTCTTATCTAGAGAAAAACCTGACATTTGATCAAAGGTATTTGCACATTCATTACTTTTAGAATCCTTGTTTGATGATTCAGAACCCTGATGTTTCATAAGGTTTGAGTCTCCTTCAACCCTATACCCATTTTCATTGCCTGAATACCTTCTCAGTCCACCATAAATACTCTTGTAATTATTGGAGCTGGAGCTGTTACTTAAGGTCTGACTCATTTTATTACATAAAGAAGGTTGTTGTGTATTAACCATATCACAATATTTATTGAACAATGATGGCTGGATTATGTCTCCTCCATTATTATCAACATTATACATCTTGGAATGGAGAGAAAATATCCGTTGGGGGAAGAAAAATGACTCTCTTCTCTTGGACCTCTCAAATTGATTAGATAGTGAATTTTCCCACTCATTGTTAAATTGTAGGTGTTCAGACATCCTTGAATGTATGTTTAGTCGAAGCCTACGTTCACAATTGTCTGAATGAGTATTTGCAATAGAGACTAAATTACCTTCCAGATTTTCCACGTGTCCTTTTAGAGAATATGTACGTTTCAAAAAAGGATGGAAATCTTTTCTTAAACACTTACACTTCTCGTTAGATGTTGAAGACTGAAGTTGGTGTTTTTCCCAGTTTGACTCACGTTGCTCATTGCTTTTGGCAGTATTGTTAGCATTATGTGTAACTGCCTCCATTTCTTTATGTCCATATAAACATCCTCTCTGTCTTTCATATACCCTTGTATATTTCCAGTCTTTCATTAAATTTAAGTTTATGAGGTGAAATATTTGATATATTCCTAGGTTTGCTTTTGGGAATACATCTTCTAACGCTGCATTCCTTGGCATCAAATCCTGGGTGTCTTGTGGAGACATAGCTGAAAGATACCAAATAACAAGTAATTTTCCCTGCTATTCTCAGTGAATATCTTTAAAGATTTAGAGAGTCTCACTGGGGGAGCTCAGTTTGGAGAGAAGGAGAGCCTCATTCTCTGTGGGAAGAAAACATGGCAACCAGCGTGTGGCAGCAGGACAGAGTGAGACCTGCACACAGGGTGCTGACCCCAGCCCTGCCCACCCAGCCTTAGAGGCATGTCCGCCAATGCAGACAAAGGCTGGGTGCTGAAATGTGGGCTTTGTAAAGCGGACCGAGGCAGAGGACTACTGCTGGCTATGAGGAAACATCCTGAAGGGATGGGCATGAGGGAGGAGCTCTGCAAACAAGATCCTTGTGGTGAAGCCTGAACCACCATAGAGCAGAGTGCCATTGGTGAGTGACGCCCAAACAAGAAGCCCATTGCATCCCATGTTCCTTGTGTTGCCCTCTGCTCGTCAAGGACTATGAAGAACTCCACCCACGTAGGACTTTTGAGCCCCCAGCCACGGCCTCCCCCATCCAACGCCTCCACAACCAGCAGAATCCTGTGCTCTGGGGCAGCCTCAGGAGAAGACACCTGTGAGTTGGCCACACGCACAGATGGAGCTGAAAGCACACGTGAAACCCAGGGATAAAGAAGAAAAGCTGAAACCTCTCCTTGGAGCAACACAAGCCATGGTCTTACACTGATGACCGGCCTTGTAACCTCAGCCCCTACAGAGCATCTGAATCAACAACCAGGGCTCTCCAGTCATGGCAGGTATAGCTTTAACAGCTGTAGACTTTGTGGGCTCCTACACAAGGGGGCTGGGCCAGGACAGAGCCAGAGCTGCAGCGTAGCACCACAGCGGGTCCAGCTGCACACTCAATGCAATCCCAGGACCTGACTTCACTGAATCTATGCTGGTGACCTTGCAAAAGCAACATCTGAGAGACACCAGGGCCATGTGCCATCATGCCCATGGTTAAGGTGGTCTAAGAGCAGTGCCAACACTACATATCATGAGAGCCTGCAGAACGCATGAGAGGGGACACCAGAGCACACCCTGAGGTGAATATTCCTAGAGGAGCAATACTCAGTGACTTCTCTCCCAGTGGGTGTGCACCAAAACCATCTGCCTTGCACCACAGATCAGAATCACAGCGAAGACTCCTATCTGGGAGCTCTATTCCACCATGCAGGGAGCAGGCACCACCAGAGGCAGGGCAGTAACAACCACAGGACAAGGGGGAAACAGCCCTGAATATCCCCAGCAGGTTCTGGTCACAGTTAACAGCAATCAAAGCACAGATCAAGAGAGGAAAAGGGTACAAACCTCTGGACCAACCTCACTCACCAAGGTGCAGATACCAAAAGGAAGATTAACTAAGTTTCTGCACCCATCAAAACAGAGACCACAAACAGAACGCTGGACAAAATGAGATGGCAAAGAAATAGGTTATAGGGGAAGAAACAAGATAAAAACCTCCAAGGACCACTGATTTAAGAGGTGATAGGTAATCTAATGATTCCATCTTGCTTTTAGTCATCTTAAGTGGAGACACCAAGCACTTTCAGAAATCCTAGGTGCCTAGTAATTCTTTAATGCACTTCTTGCCACACGTTTCTGAGAATGTTCTATTCGGTCTTTTGATCTAAAAATCATAAATGATAGTGACAGAGAACTAGTCAGAAACTGAGGACACATAAGACAGTGTCCGAGGAAGCTGAATACAAATAAGACAAACTTAATATAGTACTAGTTTTCAGAAATTAAATAAGAAGAGAGACTTTAAAACTATGATTGAAAGAGGGAACTCTACTCATTGCTCTGTGGAGACCTAAATGGGAAGGAAATCAATAGGATGGTAAAGACTAGAGATCTCTTTAAGAAAATTAGAGGTACTGGGAATATTTCATGCAAAGATGAGAACGATAAAGGACAGATACGGGATGGACCTAAAAGAAGAAGAAGATATTAAGAGAAGTAGGCAAGAATACATGGAATAAGTATACAAAAAAGTCTTAATGACCGAGATAACCACGATGGTGGTATTACTCACCTAGTAACAGACATCCCGGCATCCAAAGTCAAGTCAGCCTTAGAAGGCATGAACACCAACAAAGCTGATGGAACTCCAGCTGAGCTATTTCAAGTCCTAAAAGATGATAATGCTAAAGTTCTGCACTCGATAAGCCAGCAAATTTTGGAGACTCAGCAGTGGCCTCAGGACGGGAAAAAGGCAGTTTTCATTCCAATCACAAAGAAAGGCAATGCCAAAGAACGCTCAAACTACTACACAATTTCCCTCATTTCAAACAATAGCAAAGGCTCAAAATTCTCCAAGTGAGGCTTTAACAGCACGTGAACGGAGAGCTTCCAGATGTTCAAGCTGGATTTAGAAATGGCAGAGGAATCAGAGATCAAATTGCCAACATCCCTTGGATCATATAAAAAGCAAGAGAGTTCTGGAAAAACAAATACATCTGCTTTATTGACTACCCCACAGCCTTTGATTGTGTGGATCACAAGAAACTGTGGAAAATTCTTATAGAGATGGGAACACCAGACTGCCTTACCTGTCTGCTGAGAAATCTGTATGCATGTCAAGAAGCAACAGTGAGAACTGGACATGTGACAACGGACTGATTCCAAATTAGGAAAGGAGCACATCATTTGTCACCCTGGTTATTTAACTTATATGCACAGTACTTCATGCGACATACCGGGTTGGATGAAGCACAAATTGGAATCAAGATTTCAGGGAGAAATATCCATAATCTCAGATACACAGATGACACCACCACCACCTTACAGCAGAAAGCAAAGAGGAACTGAGGAGTCTCTTGATGGAACTGAAAGAAGAGGCTGAAAAAGCTGGCTTCAAACTCAACCTTCAAAAAACAAACATCATGGCACCGGTCAGATCGTTTCATGGCAAACAGTGGGAGAAACAGTGGAAGCAGTGAGAGACTTTAAGTTTTGGGATTTGAAAATCATTGGAGATGGTGACTACAGCCATGAAAGTAAAAGATGCTTGCTCCTTGGAAGAAAAGCTATGACCAACTTAGGCAGCATATTAAAAAGCAGAAACATTACTTTGCTGACAAAGGTCCATCTAGTCAAAGCTATGGTTTTTCCAGTAGTCATGTATGGATGTGAGAGTTGGACCATGAAAAAGCTGAGTGCTGAAGAATTGATGCTTTTGAGCTGTGGTGTTGAAGAAGACTCTTGAGAGTCCCTTGGACTGCAAGAATATCACACCACTCCATCCTAAAGGATATCAGTCCTCAATATTCATTGGAAGGACATGGTGAAGCTGAAGTTGCGATACTTTGGCCACCTGATGTGAAGAACTAATGCACTGAGAAAGACTCTTATGCCAGGAAAGATTGAAGATGAGAGGAGAAGGGGACGACAGAGGGTGAGATGGTTGCATGGCATCATTGACTACATGGACATGAGTTTGAGCAGGCTCTGGGAGTTGGTGATGGACAGGGAAGCCTGGCCTGCTGCAGAGCATGGATCGCAGACTCAGACTTGACTGAGTGACTGAACAGAACTGACTGATATGTATAATTGATGCTCTTTGCTGTATAGGAGTACAAAATTGGAAAACAGCTATATTCCAATTAGAACTTTTAATAAAGATTTCTTTATATAATCTAAAAATTGTCATAGTTTGAATCAACCATTAATAATGTAGTGGAAAATGCGCTAAGATTTTATGTCAATGTATTTTAAAATTCCATGAGGTAATAGAATATAATAAGTATTTTAATATGTTAGAATTGGGGCAAATACACTAAAGATGTTTAGTATGAGATCATATAAGGAAAAGAGAAACTTTCAAGTCAATCTGAGATGTGCATTGTTTCATTTTCACCAGGTTTTGCTTTCTGAAGTGAAAAATTACTTGAATTTGAAATTTATTTAGAAGGTCCTATGTGTCGCTCCCAGTGGATAGGAAATTATGAATCAGAGAACAAAAACCCGTCCCCAGTATTCCTAGAAGTTTGGCAGTTTGTCTACGACTTCACTCACACGTTTCTGTCTAGAGGTAGAAGGAAACTTTAAAAGGACTGTCATACGGTTACTCAGAAATGAGCAGAGTTTTCCTAGGGCCCCCAGAAATGGAAGAGCAACGAATGAATGCAGTTTGTCACAAGCCAAGAGGAGACTTTTAGGTCACACTGTGATGGAGAAAAGTAATCACAAGATAAATTTATGAATGCTTTTAGAGAGAGAATGGGGCAGGTGATACATTTCTATCACAGTAGCAGACTCAAACCCAGGTTTTTGAAAACCATTTCTATTGAAGAAAATCTTCCAAAACCATGTGGCAAAAGATTAGTTCCTCCCTGCTCCTCGGACCTCTCATCTGAGTCATCATCTCCATCCATTCATACCCACGTGGGTAAATGGCTGTTGTCTCCATTCTCCTCATATTCCAGAGATCCTTCAATTGCTCCAGAAAGAAGACCAGGTCCAGCGTAGACACAAGCCCTATTTATCAGAGAAAGAAATATTTGTGTTGTTAGAGATTCATCAGTGTCGAATCCAATATGTATTCAGGTGAGACAAGAACGCATTTTGTTCTAGAAAACGATTTCCTTAAATACTTTATTCAAAGCAGCTATACAATACTAACACACACCTAACATCAGATCCTGAGATTATGGTCAGGTAGTACTAAGGTAAAAGTAAGTAGTGTCAATGTGAAATTAAGAGAGGGTGCAACTATTTAATACCACAGAACTTACACAATTACCACGAACCTAGAAGGAAGGACGTAGAATACATCAAGGAAGAAAAACGTCACCAGCATAACGAATCATCATGAAGCCTTTCTTTCTAAACTGACAAATACCCATTTTCCCCTAGAAAGCAGAGATCTGAAACAACTGTGGGAAGCAGAAAATTTCAGAAGACATTCTTGATATGACGGAACTAAAACCCAGTGGGTAGATAAGGGATTCTGGAAGGCAGTTATCCTCACCCAAGGAGGCCAGGTTCCCGTACTTCTCTAACATCACGTCCCTGTACAATTCCCGCTGACCGAGGTCCAGGCATTCCCACTCCTCTTGAGTCAAGTCTATGGCCACATCCTGGAACGTCAGCCGTCCCTGAAATACAAAGTACAGATGCCATGTGGCCGTGGGAAGACTTCACAATGTGACCCAAGATGAAAACGGCAAGTTCAGAGAACTGGTCGTGATTTAGTGGCTTGGCTGGTATTACAAAATATACTTTTTACACAGTACTCCTTTCTATCCAATTTCTAATGTGGAGAAAAAAGGATGAGTTATGATCTACAAGCCATTAGGGAGACTAGTCTCATCTGAAAGAGCAATTATAAAATAATCAGGGCAACATTAACATATTTATTCTCAGTGTTCTACTCGTGTGAGATAAGACAAATTGTTTATCAAAGGAACAGGAATTTTTTTTTTTCAAGTGTATTCTGAGCCAAGAGTTCTGATGTGGGGCCAAAGTGCCACATTTTTAGAAAGGTTATTTGAGTTAGTAATGTTGAAAATTCTGCTCGATGAATGACGATTTTTGAGCCACAATGAAATAGAACAGTAAGGTAATAATTCATACATAAGTTGGAACTCTAATTGTTTTACAGATTTTAACAGGTCTAATAGGATAGTAACCTTTCTTGTGGTCTCGTCTCCTGTTGGAAAAGAATTTCCGGACATGAGACAAAATGAGAGGGACATAAAGATTATTAGAATGGGGGACGTTGTTAGAACAGTTGGCCAGCTCAAGGGAGAATGGATGTTGAACAGGGGTCCTTAGTCCACTTTCATAGGCAGGATACAAGGAGTGGGACAGGGGTCTTGCAGATCATTTGCTGACTGGATGAGGCACCTATACTGGGTGGGGGAAGAGTAAGAAAAATACTTTCTCCTTATGGGGTAGGAGGGGAGACCATTTATACTGCTGAGGAGGACCTGAAATCCATCAACAGTTACAACATCGGGGAGGGAAAGATGCTAATGGGTCTTGTTTTTCCATTCCTACATTCCAAGACCCTCCTTGGTTTTATCTAGTCTTTTGTCCCTGGGTCACCACATACCTCCCTGTCTTTATTTTTAGGGCCAATTCCTTGGCCCTTGTTGATAGCCTGCTCATGTCCAACTATCTACCCATTTCCCTTCTCACACATTTGGGAATCCAGTTTCAGGGAAAATGGAGCAATGACTGCTCTGGCTTCTTCAGGCTGAGCAGGGGCGCCATGGGGCTCTGGGTTCCCTTTGCCTACTCTGTCAGGGAGCATTTATAGAGAGAGATGAGAGTCCATTGAATGATAAGGTGAATTGCTTCAGCATTGTTTAGGTGTTGGTCAGGGAATATTCTTGCACGACCACTTGGAAATTTGTGGTATTTTAGAAGAAACAAACTTTACAAGAAAGTTAAAGGCACATGGCCCAAAGATTAGGGGCTAGCCAGGAAAACCAGAACCGGACATCGGTTCGTGATGTTAGTGTTTCTCTAGGTACAAGAAGCAGCAAGAATTTGGGCTCATAAAATCTTTACATGAAAACATCTGACCTTTGGAGGCAGTTCTAGGTTTTTCCCAGAGCACAGGGTTCCTTGTTTCTGATCTCTACTCTGAACTCCTTTCAGGGGGTGTAGAAAGTCAGGAGCTTGCAGTGGTCATGATGTCATCTTTGTAGAGACAGCTGGCAGAGTCCAGTCAGCAGGGTCTCTTCATAGCCACATATTTAACCATGTACGGCACTGGCAAGACTCATTCCCAGGTCTAGGGAAAGTTCCATTAGGCCACTGAATGTGCTGCTTCTAGAGCAGGCCTTGTGAGTAGCAAAAGTCTCTGGACCATACCTGTCTTACAGCTTCTAGGTCCCGGAAAATATTCCCTCTTGTTGCTTCTTCCCATATCTAGAGTTACATGATTACAATCATTGATAGCATATGGAGCTACATATCAACATTTTATCACAGGCTCAGTCACACATTTAGTAACCTAAGAAACAATCTTCTGAAGCAAGTGACATAGGAAATAATATAGCTATGCTATGCTATGCTAAGTCACTTCAGTCGTGTCCGACTCTGTGTGACCCCATAGACGGCAACCCACCAGGCTCCCCCGTCCCTGGGATTCTCCAGGAAAGAACACTGGAGTGGGTTGCCATTTCCTTCTCCAATGCATGAAAGTGAAAACTGAAAGTGAATTCGCTCAGTCGTGTCCGACTCTTAGCGACCCCAAGGACTGCAGCCTACTAGGCTCCTCCGTCCACGGGATTAGCTAGCAGTTATTAGTCAGGTTGTAAGTAAAAATGATAAGTCAAGCACTTTCATTAAGTAGAGCTCAGGATACCACAGGTCATCTGACTTCATTTGTTAAATGGCTATAGCCAGGTGTTAATCTCCTGGTTGTATATCATGGAGCATCTAATCTTTATCTGAAGATTGCTTCCTGACATTACCTTTAGAAACAAACTTAGAGTGTCCTTTTTAATAACTTCATTAAATCTTTTAGAAAGATAACATAAGAATGAACTATCTCAGAAGTGAGGCTTAGTAAACACTACACTTTAATTAACAAAACTAGAAACTTAGTTTAACAATGAACAAAACTTAATATACAGTGAAACAATTTTTTCATTTTGAGGGCATTAAGCCTGTAGCCCGGGAAGGCTTTAACCCATCATATAGAAATGAGGTTTGTCAGGGAGCTGGGAAAAGCCAGGCAGCCATGTTGGATTTCCCATAGCCCTGAGTCTTTGATTTACAGCTACTGGTCACCCATTTTTAATTCCCCGATTTAGGAGCAGACTATGGCCATGTTTTAAGGATATCAGGATGGCAAAAGTCTAACCATGAGGGGTTATTTTTGTAGAAGAAGAATGAGCTTTGTCTACATGTACCATAATCTTCAGATCAGATCAGATCAGATCAGTCACTCAGTCGTGTCCGACTCTTTGCGACCCCATGAATCACAGCACGCCAGGCCTCCCTGTGCATCACCAACTCCCGGAGTTCACTCAGACTCACGTCCATCGAGTCAGTGATGCCATCCAGCCATCTCATCCTCTGTCGTCCCTTTCTCCTCCTGCCCCCAATCCCTCCCAGCATCAGAGTCTTTTCCAATGAGTCAACTCTTCGCATGAGGTGGCCAAAGTACTGCAGTTTCAGCTGTAGCATCATTCCTTCCAAAGAAATCCCAGGGCTGATCTCCTTCAGAATGGACTGGTTGGATCCCCTTGCAGTCCAAGGGACTCTCAAGAGTCTTCTCCAGAACCACAGTTCAAAAGCATCAATTCTTCAGCACTCAGCCTTCTTCACAGTCCAACTCGCACATCCATACATGACCACAGGACCATAATCTTAAGTAAAGCTTATTTACTTTACCAATGTAACAAAAGGTTTTTAAAATGAATATAAATCACTTAAAGGCAAAGAAACTCATAAGCTCATATTGAAAGCTGCATTCTAAGAAAACTTTGTTCTATTAACATAGAGATTAAACTAAATTCCAGTCTGGTACCAGCTTCAGTTCAGTTCAGTCGCTCAGTCGTGTCTGACTGTTTGTGACCCCATGAATTGCAGCACGCCAGGCCTCCCTGTCCATCACCAACTCCCGGAGTTTACTCAAACTCATGTCCATCGAGTCAGTGATGCCATCATGCCATCTAACCTATGTCGTCCCTTTCTCCTCCTGCCCCCAATCCTTCCCAGCATCAGAGTCTTTCCCAATGAGTCAACTCTTCGCATGAGGTGCCCAAAGTATTGGAGTGTCAGCTTTAGCATCAGTCCTTCCAAGGAACACCCAGGACTGATCTCCTTTAGAATGGACTGGTTGGTATCTCTAATTTTCTTGAAGAGATCTTTAGTCTTTCTCATTCTATTGTTTTCCTCTATTTCTTTGCATTGATTACTGAGGAAGGCTTTCTTATCTCTCCAGGCTATTCTTTGGAACTCTGCATTCAAATGGGCACATCTTTCCTTTTCTCCTTTGCTTTTGGCTTCTTTTCTTTTCATAGCTACTTGTAAGGCCTCCTCAGACAGCCATTTGTCTTTTGCATCAGATAGCAAACAAAATTTGTTTGTCGGGTAATCTCAGAAAAATCCTTTCCATAAATCTTGAAATAGCAGTATTCTTACAAAGGCATCAGAGTGAAACCATAGAAGTCATGTTTAAATCTGATTGAACTGCAATTGACAATGTAGCCTGGTCACTGCTGTGACTTGTAACACTGTAACAGGGTAAGTACAATTATAGTTGACCACATTTTACTAGGGCGTATCAGATCTATATATGACTTCCACATCATTCTAGGATATCTATATTAGTAACATCAACCATATAGCACAATCTGAGAAGATTTATCACCCCTTCAACCATACTTCCCATGTAATTTAACATGTCCAATGAACCCAGGTAGTTTAATAGCTCCCTGGGATGTCTCACGGGCCCTCTGAAGCATTCCAAAGTCAGCTAGAAGTCAAGTCATTTAGGAAGTTTTGTGGACAAATATCAAAGGGGGTTATAACACTCAGTCAGATAAAATCATATAGATCACTGGGAAACAATATATTCACTTAGCCCAAAACAAAGAAGATTTCAAAGGTAAACCTAGAACAGATCACTTCAGAGATAAAGAAACTTAAAATCCATTATCAAAGGCAGCTCAACATCACAAGAAAACATGTATTTATGCACAAAACTCTTCCCTTGGCGTTCACTTTCCATAAAACCTTATCACTTTCTGTACCCATTACTTTGTTCTCCCATGATGAAAGAGCCACCTCAAAGTCAGACCTACTTCCTTTTCTCTTCATAAAATGTAATTTCTTTCCTCATACCTTCTTTACTGAAAATACACATGCTACTTTCCTTAAGCAGCCTAGAACTTAAGCATTCTGTGGATTGGTGAACATAAATACCAGTGATAATTTCTAAAAAAAATATTCTAGAGAAATCTCAGGATGGCATCAAGCATTAGTCATGAACAGTCCAACATCTCTACTTTCTCTGTAAGAGGAAGTTAGTCCTCAGTAATGAATGTTTCAGAATCTTATTTTACTTGGAAATGACCTAGCTATTCCATAAACTTCCATCACTTAGTTTGGCACAGCCCTAGAAAGTCAGGTTACCGAAATCTAGAGAATGTTTTAGAGAGATATTTCTAAAGTATAATTATTCTTAAAAGAGTTTCTCTGAAAGATCATATCTCTTTTACATTTTCTTTGAAGTTTTGTTTTCCCTTTCCTAGAGGTACTTTCCTGGTTGAGAAACTTGGAACAGATATAAAAATATAACAATATGTAAGTAATAATAAACCTAGGCACAATGAAAATACTGTGCTTAATGACTCTTAGACATATCTACATTAGATTAGCAAACAAACATTAATGCTAGATATTTAATATTTCCCAGTTCACGTGAATCTGACATTCATTTAGGTAAATTTCTCTTGGAGTTAGAATTGTCTGATTTGTAAGCACTTACCTTCCTTTGAGTGAAGTGAGTGAAGTCGCTCAGTCATGTCCGACTCTTTGCGACCCCGTGAACTGTAGCCCACCAGGCTCCTCCGTCCATGGGATTCTCCAGGCAAGAATACTGGAGTGGGTTGCCATTTCTTCTCCAGGGGATGTTCCCGACCCAGGGATCGAACCCAAGTCGCCCGCATGGCGGGCAGATGCTTTAACCTCTGAGCCACCAGGGAAGCCCTTTAGGCCAATTAAATTAGAACTCATTTAGAACTAAGCAATATTATTAAAAAAAAAAAAAATGCACACTGAGACATACCTAAATCCAGACAGACAGAGATTTCATAGTTT
Source organism: Bubalus kerabau (assembly GCF_029407905.1). Classification (NCBI taxonomy): domain Eukaryota; kingdom Metazoa; phylum Chordata; class Mammalia; order Artiodactyla; family Bovidae; genus Bubalus; species Bubalus kerabau. The sequence goes on from NC_073640.1 coordinate 64,085,604, forward strand.
CCTGCTTAAGATTTAAAACATCTCTTTGACCCTTTTTTGTTTGCTTGTTTCTTTGGCTTGAAGTTCTGATTTGCCCAAGGCTGAGTCAGGTCTCAGGCAAAGTGGGCAGTGACATTCAAGGACATGGAAAAGGTTAATTACAAGCTTTTCCCTAGGCAGGCCTTTAAACAAGCTGCTGCTGCTGCTGCTAAGTCGCTTCCGTCGTGTCCAACTCGGTGCGACCCCATAGATGGTAGCCCACCGGGCTCCCCCAACCCTGGGAATCTCCAGGCAAGAATACTGGAGTGGGTTGCCATTTCCTTCTCCAACCTAGTTGTTAACAAGCTAGTTGTTTTAAAAATGCATATGCAAAAGGAACCGGTTTTGCAGTTTCCAAGGGAAAGAAACTTTCATTTTAACCAGTTTTCTCCAGAGTCTAAACAATATCAGGGCCATCCTCTGTCAAAACGTTATCTTCCCTTTCTGTAGTGTTAGTTTTATAGCTAAAATATAGACCAAATAATGCTCAAATTGACTCTGATATCAGGGGCATTTCAGCTGATAAAAATTTTGGACCATCCCTGTGGTGGGAAGTGAGGTCTTTGTCCCATCAGAAGAATCTGAAGGGTTAAGGGAATTTGCAGGGCTGGGGGAAGCTTGATCCTTGGCAGCCCTGAGAAACAGGAGTACTCAGGAGGGAATTCTTTAAGACGTTCAGGAGTGGGGGAAGCTTGGTTCCCTCTCCACCTGAGAGATAAGCTTCCTTAGAAAGGGATTCTTTAGAATATTAGGACCGTTTTTGATCCTTCAGGCTTTTGAGTATAGAAGAAAGACCTGGGCAAAAGGGAACCTCAGAATCCTTTCCTAGAGATCATGTGGATATAAAAGTTCGCATACAGTTCATCTAGGAAATCTGATGGAGAGAGCAGAGAGGGACAGGAGACAGGGAGGTAACAGAACGTAAGGAAATTCTGAGTCCTTTTCCTTCTTTTGGAAAAACCTAGTGTGCCATTCAGAGGCCATTTTTGGGGGGTCCCCCGTTTGTATTGGAGCCAGGCCTTTCGGAGGGTCAAAAGTATCCAGTTTCTGAGAATGTAGCCAAGGGTTGAGTATGAGAGAGCCTCCTGGGATGTAACAGAACCCACTCATAGCCTATCCACAATAGAATGGGAGTACTGAGAGTCACTGGCTGACAGAAAGGCGTCCGTTTTCCCCCAGTGGTCTCTCCGTGCGACTGAGGGCACAGAATGGCCGAGTGGCCTAACAGTCACATCCAACAGTGAGAGGAGACCTCTGAGAACCATGCAGCTAAGCCACCAGGTGACACGGGCAGAGAAAGACAGAGATTCCTGGGAGCAACCAGGTGACTCACCATTTGGTGATTCCCTCAAACGTGGAAGGCACTCTTGGGATGGTTCAAAGGCAACACCCAGGCTTCTGTAAATCAATCCAAACCAAAATGGAAAGAAGAGAAAGTGACAGGGAAGAAGGCTGAGGAATCCGCCGTACAATATATCCGGGAGGCGGTGGCTTGGGAACAATGGTCTCTGTTTTGCTTCAACCTTTATGAGCCCAACATGGTGGACGGAAGTTGTCTTGCTGCGGGTGGATGCCTTTGTGGCCTGATCCATTCTGTGTGCCCCCATCCTCACATGGGAGTCTTTCTGTGGCAGGAGCCCTAATGGCTTTTACGCATCTGATCGGTGCCCACAGAATATTGGTTGGCATAGTCCTCACTTGCAAAAAAGACAAAGGAGAGACCCTCACCCATTCAAGAGGCAGCTACTTTGGGCGCAGTGAGCAGTGGGGCTTTTGGAACACACCAGAGGGTAACCCTCACCAGCGTAACTCAGTTGCCACCAAGCAGTTGCCCGTTGGAAGAGGGTCCCTGTGAGAAAGGAGAAGTGAGGAGGGGAGACAAGAGACTCCAAGTCCCTGAACAAGGCACCAAAAATATCATGGTCTGGGTGCTGGTTGGAAAAGAATTTCCAGACATGAGACAATACAGGGCTGGTTTTTCAGTTTCTGCATTCTAAGACCCTCCTTGGTTTTATCTGCTCTTCACACGTTGGGTAACCACAACCTTGGCAGAAAGAAGCATTTTATCTATTTAGTATATACTCTGTATCTTTCTGATTGTTTTTATCAGAGTCTTGAAAGTGCAAGAGAAATAACTAAAAATCAGTAATGTTGCTCTTGTACTTTTTGGCACATATTTTAACAAATAGCCATTAAATAGCAGAGCTTAAACGTTACTTCAGTTTATGTACTTTAGACTTTAATAAAACAGACAGATTCACAGAGACAACTCTAAGAAAAGTTGATAGAAGTTTCTGTAACTGTAAACAATACTAAAGACAAGAAGAGTTTTAGTCACTCAGTCATGTCCCATTCTTAGTGACCCCATGGACTCTAACTTGCCAGATTCCACTGTCCAAGAAATTCCCAAGCAGGAATACTGGAACGGGTAGTCATTCCCTTCCCCAGAAGTTCTTCAGAAAAACAAAGCAAAAAGAAAAGAAGAAGAAAAAATTGATCAAGTCATGTTAATATTTTCATACACACAGTTCAGTTCAGTTCCTCATTCGTATTCCATTCTTTGGGACCCCATGGCCCACAGCACGCCAGGCCTACTGGTCCATCACCAACTCCCGGAGCCCACTCAAACTCATCTCCACGGAGTACAGACATACACTCAAATGGGGCTATATGCTCATTAGGGGGAAGAGAGAGACATTTTCATGTCACTAAACTCAGGTAATTTTGAATGAATTAAAAAGTACATAATATTAGAGGATGATATTCTTTATTTGCACTGAGCTGTACTTTAAATTTTAATACAGTTGAGCATAGATTAGGACTAATAAGATTCTTGTAAACATTTTGGAAAATACAAAACTGTGATGAGACTCTGTGATGTGAGCATGGAGTGTATTGGAAAAGATCAGACCTGGGCTTGGGATGAAAACCACCACTCCCCAAACCCAGCATCTCTGCTAAACACACATGAGTGTTCATTTTCCAAAGCAGAAAGAAAGTAAGAAGACAGGAAGTTACTTCATTAATTGTGATAGTTTAGGCACATCCCTCATTTTTCTTTCCAAGACACTTGTTCAAGTGAAGTGGAAAAAAACAAATTCACAGCATGGGAATCTCACAGAAACACTTAAACCAGTGAACATGAGTCATGGGGTAAGAAGTACATGGAGGTGGTAAAAAGACTGTGTCTGTGATTTGAGCCTGGAGTATTCTGGAAACATCACACCTAGGCTTGAGTGATCAATTCGCCTACCCTGAAAACCCACTATCTATAATCAACACAATGAGTGTTCATTCTCAGAAGCAAAGAGAAACCAAGAAGATGGGGAGTTTCTCCATTAACTATGAGCATTTCCACACATTCCTTATTCCTTTTTTCCACAACCTTGTTTAAAGAGAGAGAGAAGTATGAACTTCATAGTCTCATGATGTTAGAGTGATGTCTCCAGAACCAGTGGGCATCAGATGTCATGGTGTAAATGAATCACATGAAAGATGCACAATCACTGCCTGGGCATCCTGGAATTAACAATGAAATTATAACTTGAATCTAACATTTAAAAATGTCAATTTTATGCAAATTTCATTTCACATATACTTCCCCTGTTTAGTATCCTAATAATGCATTTAAGTAGTAAGACTCAGCAATGCAAAAGACAGCATCTCCTAGTTTTCTTTTTATTTCTGAAAATTTTCTGAAAAACTCTAGACCTCTGAGTTGAGTCACTGGGCTTCCCAGCTGGCTCACTGGTAAAGAATCTGCCTACCGATGCTGGAGATGTGGCTTCAGTCTCGGGGTGGAGAGAATCCCCGGGACGAGGAAATGGGAACCCACAGCAAAATTCTTGCCTGGAAAATCCCATGACAGAAGAGAATTGGTTCTATGTATAAAGGCATTTTCAAACTCTGTTTTAAATATCTATATTGCACCCAGGTGCTAAGTCATCACTGCATTTCGCAACATCCCTAAAATCCCAACATCAAACCACATCTCACTGGGAGAATAGGAGTGACTCCCCAAGGTGATCTCTCACAAAAAAATAGTTTCAACAGTTGAAAGTCGCTGATTCACGTTGAGAATTCATCATGCTCCATAGAAAGTGAGGATGCAGACAATGGAGCAAAGGCTCTGGGACACAAGGAAATAGTCTAAAGGGCTGGTCTTCACTTTTATAATAAGAAATGGGAAAAAATAAGATGATGAGATGCCTGGGAAGAAAAACTAGGAGCAGAAAGCCAAAGGCTTGCAGATTCTCATTTGGGCATTTCAGGAGGGAAAGCAGATGCAGCCCCAGACCCAGGACAGGATATTTACCTGAGAAGTTGCCATTTCCTCCTCTTCTTCCTCCTGCTCTGTCTTCTCTGGGGATGTTACGCTGCAAACGCACTTCTGTGGTTTGAGAAAATACCGCTGAGGGCATCAAAACAGCTCTTTAACCTGCAACCAATGCTCTTACAGACAGAAGGGCCTTGAAAAGCTGAGAAGACCGACCTCTCCTGTCCTCTGTCTCAGGAGAGATTTGGGAACAATCAATTCCTACCTGGAGACCAGCCTGTGAACTTATTTCTTGATTGTTCTCTCCCCATAGAGAGCTCCTAACACTCTGCTCTCACAGATGATGTGAGCTGACTGAGTTTCCCTGTCCAATCCAGACAGACCAACCCTGTTGCCTCTCTGTGGAAGAAGCCAGGGCTCAGCTCTCACAGATGGATCAGGAGGCACTTCCTTAACCCAGGCCTCTGCTTAGAATCCCCTGGAGCACTTCCTAGACACCGCAGTGATGCTCCCACAGGACCAACATAGAACTCTGTTGGGAGGGCATCAGTGAGGTCAATTCCTGACACTGGTCATGTGATCCTGGTGGGAAACCAGAGGGAAACCACTTGGCTAAAGATTCTTTCTGAACCATTTCAATGAATACAAATCCCTGGTGGTCAGGTCCCCACTCCAAGAAGTTATCGATCTGCAGGTCTACAGTGTGGCCGTTAATGGAGTCATCAGCAAATCCCATTTTTTCCTGATGTTTCTTCTCCCAAACCAACGTTCAGGAGTCCTGAGCTCAAAGCCTCACACTCATCACACCTAAGACCTCTCTGTAGGGGAGGATTTCGGGCAGGAATTTCTGAGAGAGGTCAAAGCTAGAATCAGGCAGAGAAAACACCAGTTCTTGCAGTTTAGCCTGTAGAAGTTATGCTGGGTGAGGTGTTCTGGGCTCCATAGGGTGAGTGTGAATTAATCCACTCAAGCCAAAACAACAAATCCGGTGAGCACTGTGAGGGTGTCATTGAAGGGGGGCTTGTAAAGTAGACCCTGGAGTTCAGCAAGACTGTTGATCTCAAGGAAGCTGGTCATCTAGACCAGGTGCTCACAGGACTGGCTTTTGTGAGTTCAAGAAACCGCAGGCTGCCTGCTGCCCAGACAGATGCTGAGGCAGCAACAGCATGGACCAGTTTATGGAAATTGTCAACAATATTCATTTTTTGATATAAGGATATGTGATTTGTGACTTTTACAGCTTACCAGACAAAGCCTAGGAAGCACTTAGGAAGCATGGTATACACTAATTCCACGCCTCTTCCAGGAAGACTTTCTAATACGTTTCTGGGTTATCACAGAAGCTGTCTTCATTTCAACGTTGTCAAGTAATAATCATGACTTGTGTGTTGATATTATAAAGATACATCAATATTGCAGTGAACTCTCATTGTGTTTTTATTACAAATCAAGGATATTACTATTGAAACTTTTGAACCAACTTCTATCTTACTTTAATACATGGAAAGATTAAATGATCACTTACATCATGGCAACTTCCAGATATTTCACATCAATGCCAAACACCTCCATTTAGATGGTCATTGTCCATTTTACATTATGGTATCCTTCATCTTCTAAAGGAGGATAGATAGAAATTGTGTTGCAACACACTATAAAAAGCTAATCTTTAATAAACCATAAAAAATCTACCTTTCCAAACACAGTAGAAAGCTTAATATGGATTGAGTGTTCTATTACATTCACGTCAAAGAATCTCAAATCATGTCATTATAAACGAGCATACAAATAGCAATCCACTCCAGTACTATTGCCTGGAAAATCCCATAGACACAGGAGCCTGGTAGGCTACAGTCTATGGGGTTGCAAAGTTGGACACGACTGAGTGACTTTACTTTCGCTTTCATACATACAGTGTTAAGAATTGTAACTTTCTAACTATCAACCTTCATCTCATGATTCATGCTAATACGTCCATTTTCTATGTGCTTTAACTATGCAGTACTCCCTACAGTCATTGTACTTCAGAGAAACTTCTGAAAACAAGATTAGTGAAATGCCTTCTATTATGCAATCTCTGATATTTATTTCCATTTAACTTTTGATTAAATACTTTTCTACATATTGGTTACATCATTTCCATTGGTTTTTTGTATAAACTCTTGTGTTTTCTGATGCATGTTTAGCGCAAACCTCTTCCATCACATGTTCCGTTACTAGAGTTTCTCTCCAGTGTGTGTTCTCTGATGTTTACTGAGATGAGCACTCTGACTAAAGGCTTTGCCACATTCGGTACATTCATAAGGTCTCTCTCCAGTATGCATTCGCCGATGCAGAGTAAGAGCTGACCTGTAACCAAAGGCTTTGCCACATTCAGTACATGTATATGGTCTCTCTCCAGTATGCACGCGCCGATGTTCAGTAAGGTTATAACGCGTAATAAAGGTCTTGCCACATTCTGTACATTTATAACGTCTATCCCCGGTATGAATTCGGTGATGTTGAGTAAGGGCTGAACTCCTAATAAAGGCTCTGCCACATTCTTTACATTTGTATGGTTTCTCCCCAGTATGGATTCGATGATGTCTAGTAAGAACTGAGCAATGATGAAAGGCTTTGTTACATTCTTTACATATATAAGGCTTCTCTCCAGTATGGATTCGCTTATGATAGGTTAGATCTGAGTAACAGATAAAGGCTTTGCTACATTCTGTACATTTATAAGGTTTCTCTCCAGTATGAATTTGCTGATGTTGAATAAGATTTGAGTTGTAAGTAAAGGCTTTGCCACATACTGTACATTTATAAGGTTTCTCTCCAGCGTGAATTCGCTGATGTCGAGTAAGAAATGAGGAGCGACGAAAGGCTTTGTTACATACTTTACATATATAAGGTTTCTCCCCAGTATGAATTCGCTGATGTTCAATAAGGTCTGAGTTGCAAATAAAGGCTTTGCTACATTCTGTACATTTATAAGGTTTCTCTCCAGCATGAATTCGCTGATGTTGAATAAGGCTTGAGTTGTAAGTAAAGGCTTTGCTACATTCTGTACATTTATAAGGTTTCTCTCCAGTATGAATTTGCTGATGTTGAATAAGATTTGAGTTGTAAGTAAAGGCTTTGCCACATTCTGTACATTTATAAGGTTTCTGTCCAGTGTGAATTCGCTGATGTTGAGTAAGAAATGAGGAGCGACGAAAGGCTTTGTTACATTCTTTACATATATAAGGTTTCTCTCCAGTATGAATTCGCTGATGTTCAATACGGTCTGAATTGTAAGTAAAGGCTTTGCTACATTCTGTACATTTATAAGGTTTCTCTCCTGTATGAGTTCGCCGATGTTGAATAAGAAGTGAGTTGTAAGTAAAGGCTTTGCTACATTCTGTACATTTATAAGGTTTCTCTCCAGTATGAATTCGCTGATGTTCAATAAGGTCTGAGTTGTAAGTAAAGGCTTTGCCACATACTGTACATTTATAAGGTTTCTCTCCAGTGTGAATTCGCTGATGTTCAGTAAGAAATGAGGAACAATGAAAGGCTTTGTTACATTCTTTACATATATAAGGTTTCTTTCCAGCATGAATTCGCTGATGTTGAGTAAGAAGTGAGTGACAGTTAAATGCTCTGCTACATTCTGTACATTTGAAAGGTTTCCTTCCTGTATGAATTCTCCTATGTCTACTAAGATTGGATGACTTACTAAACCCTTTCTCACATACCTTACACTTGTTTTCTTTCTGTGGATTCTGAACAGTGTCCTGTTGAGTAAGTTCTGAACAGTGATTAGAAACCTTACCATATTCACTACAAGTCCTGTCTCCAGTACAAGTACTCTTATCTACAGAAAAACCTGACATTTGATCAAAGGTATTTCTACATTTATTAATTTTAGAATCCTTGTTTAAAGATTCGGGTCCCTGATGTTTCTTAAGGTTTGAGTCTCCTTCAACTGTATACCTAGTTTCATTGCCTGAATATCTTCTCAGTCCGCCATAAATACTCTTGTAATTATTGGAGCTGGGGCTCTTACTTAAGGTCTGACTCATTTTATTATACCTGGAAAGTTGTTGTGTATTAACCATATCACAATATGTATTGAAGAATGATGGTTGGATTGCATCTCTTCCATTATCCTCAACATTATATATCTTGGACTGGATAGAAGATATCTGTTGGGGGAAGAACAATGACACCCTGCTCACGGATCCCTGAAATTGCTTAGATTTTGAATTTTCACACTCATTGTTAAATTGTAGGTGTTCAGACATCCTTGAATGTATGTTTAGTCGAAGCCTACGTTCACAATTGTCTGAATGAGTATTTGCAGTAGAGACTAGATTACCTTCCAGATTTTCCACGTTTTCTTTTAGAGAACATGTATGTTTCAAAAAAGGATGGACATCTTTTCTTAAACACTTACACTTCTCGGCAGATAGTGAAGATTGAAGTTGCTGTTTTTCCCAATTTGACTCAGGCTGCTCATTTCTTTTTGCAGTACTCTTAGCATTATTTGTAAGTGTCTCCATTTCTTTATGTCCATATAAACATCCTCTCTGTCTTTCATATACCCTGGTATATTCCCAATCTTTCATTAAATTTAAGTTTCTGAGGTGAAATGTTTGATATATTCCTAGGTTTGCTTTTGGGAATACATCTTCTAATGCTGGATTCTTTGGCATCAAATCCTGGGTGTCTTGTGGAGACACAGCTGAAAGATACCAAATAACAAGTAATTTTATCTGCTATTCTCAGTGAATATCTTTAAAGATTTACAGAAAATTGATGACCATAGCTAGTTTAAAAATAAAATAGAGATGGAAGGATCAAGATGCCAGAGGCTTAGGCAGATGTGGAGCTCATCTCTCTCTCCACAAATGAATGAGAAATGGAACAATTCTCACAGAGCCCAGCTGAACACTAGCAGAGGCCCTTGGAAATCTGAAAGGACAAGAAAGATTCCTGCTCTGCAGGGTAGAACAAAAGAAAGAAGGAAAAAGAAGAGGAGAGGACGTGGGTTGGGGCCTGCAACTCTGCAGGGAGATGAAAGTGAGGAGAGGTCCCCATATCCGAGGAAGCCCCTCATTGGGGGAGCTCAGTTTGGACAGAAGGAGAGCCTCATTCTCTGTGGGAAGAGAACATGGCAAACAGTGTGTGGCAGCAGGACAGAGTGAGACCTGCACACAGGGTGCTGACCCCAGCCCTGCCCACCCAGGCTTAGCGGCATGTCCAGCAATGCAGACAAGGGCTGGCTGCTGAAATGTGGGGTTTGGAGAGCAGACCCAGGCAGAGGACTGCGGTTCGCTGTGAGGATACATCCTGAGGGGACGGGAGTGAGGGAGGAGGTCTCTAAAGGGATGCTTCTGGAGGAAGCCTGAACCACCATAGAGAGAGTGTCATTGTTAAGTGATGCCCAGGGAATGAGCCCACTGCATCCCTTGTCCCTTGTGCCTGCCCCTGCTAGCCAAGGACTAGGAAGAACTCTACCCAGCCTGGGGTCTTTTGAGCCCCAGCCATGGCCTCCCCCATCGACCTCCTCCATAATCAGCAGAATCCTGAGCTCTGGGGCAGCCTCAGGAGAAGACACCTGTGAGTTGGCCACACGCACAGATGGAGCAGAAAGCACAGGTGAACGCCAGCAATAAAGAAGAAAAGCTGAAAACTCTCCTTGCAGCAACACAAGCCATGGTCTTACACCCATGACCAGCTTTGTAACCTCAGCCCCTACAGAGCATCTGAACCAACAACCAAGGGCTCTCTCATTCCTGGCAGGTATAGCTTTAGTAGCTGTAGACTTTGTGGGCTCCTACTCAAGGGGGCTGGGCGAGGACAGAGCCTGAGCTGCTCCGTAGCACCACAGTGGGTCCAGCTCCACGCTGAATGCAATCCCAGGACCTGACTTCACTGAATCTATGCTGGTGACCTTGTGAAAACAACAGCTAACAGACACCAGGGCCGTGTGCCATCATGCCCATGGTTAAGGTGGGGCCAAGAGCAGTTCCAACACTACATAAGGAGAGCTTGCAGAACGCATGAGAGGGGGCACCAGAGCACACCCTGAGGTGAACATTCCTACAGGAGTAATACTTAGTGTCTTCTCTCCTAGTGGGTGTGCTCCAATCCCACCTGCCTCGCACCACAGATCAGAATCACAGCAAAGACTCAGATCTGGGGGCTGTATTCCACCACACAGGGAGCAGGCACCACCAGAGACAAGGCAGTAACAACCACAGAATAAGGGGGAAACAGCCCTGAATATCCAGGGCAGGCTCTGGTCACAGTTCACAGCAATCAGAGCACAGATCAAGAGAGGATAAGGGCACAAACCTCTGGACCAACCTCACCCACTAAGGTGCAGATACCAGAAGGAAGATTAACTAGGTGGCTGCACCCTTCAAAACAAAGACCACATACAGAACGCAGGACAATATGAGATGACAAAGAAATATGTTACAGGGCAAGAAACAACATAAAACCCCCCAAGGACCACTGAGTTAAGAGGTGATAGGCAATCTAATGATTACTTCTTGATTTCAGTCATCTTAAGTGGAGACACCGAATACTTGCACAAATCCTAGGTGTCTAGTAATTCTTAAATCCACTTCTTGCCACACATGTTTCTGAGAATGTGTTATTAGCTGTTTCAATCTAAGAATCATAAATGATAGTGACAGAGAACTAGTCAGAAACTGAGGACACATAAGACAGTGTCCGAGGAAGCTGAATACAAATAAGATAAACTTAATAAAGTACTAGTTTTAAGAAATTAAATAAGAAGAGAGACTTTAAAACTATGATTGAAAGAGGGAACTCTACTCATTGCTCTGTGGAGACCTAAATGGGAAGGAAATCAATAGGACAGTAAAGACTAGAGATCTCTTTAAGAAAATTAGAGGTACCGGGAATATTTCATGCAAAGATGACAACAATAAAGGACAGAAACAGGATGGACCTAAAAGAAGAAGATATTAAGAGAAGTTGGCAAGAATATATGGAAGAACTATACAAAAAAGCTCTTAATGACCGAGATAACCACGATGGTGTGGTCACTCACCTAGTAACAGACATCCTGGCATCCAAAGTAAAGTCGGCCTTAGAAGGCATGAGGACCAACAAACCTAGTGCAGGTGATGGAACTCCAGCTGACCTATTTCAAGTCCTAAAAGATGATAATGCTAAAGTTCTGCACTCGATAAGCCAGCAAATTTGGAAAACTCAGCAGTGGCCTCAGGACGGGAAAAGGTCAGTTTTCATTCCAATCACAAAGAAAGGCAATGCCAAAGAACACTCAAACTAGTACACAATTTCCCTCATTTCCAACAATAGCAAAGGCTCCAAATTCTCCAAGCGAGGCTGTAACAGCACGTGAACTGAGAGCTTCCAGATGTTCAAGCTGGATTTAGAAACGGCAGAGGAATGAGAGATCAAATTGCCAACATCCTTTGGATCATATAAAAAGTGAGAGAGTTCTGGAGAAACGACAACATCTGCTTTATTGACAATATCACAGCCTTTGATTGTGTGGACAACAAGAAACTGTGGAAAATTCTTAAAGAGATGGGAACACCAGACTACCTTACCTGCCTCCTGAGAAATCTGTATGCATGTCAACAGGCAGCAGGGAGAACTGGACATGTGACAACAGACTGATTCCAAATTGGGAAAGGAGTATGTCAAGGCTGTATACTGTCACCCTGCTTATTTAACTTATATGCACAGTACATAATGTGACATACTGGGAAAGATGAAGCACAAATTGGAATCATGATTTCAGGGAGAAATATCCATAATCTCAGATATAAAGATGACACCACCCTTAGGGCAGAAAGCGAAGAGGAACTGAGGAGTCTCTTGATGAAACTGAAAGAAGAGCCTGAAAAAGCTGGCTTCAAACTCAACCTTCAAAAAACAAAGATCATGGCACCGGTCAGATCATTTCATGGCAAACAGTGGGAGAAAGAGTGGAAACAGTGTGAAACTGTATTTTCTGGGGGTTCCAAAATCACTGCAGATGGTGACTACCACCATGAAAGTAAAAGACGCTTGCTCCTTGGAAGAAAAGCTATGACCGACCTAGGCAGCATATTAAAAAGCAGAAACATTACTTTGCTGACAAAGGTCCATCTAGTCAAAGTTATATTGTTTCCAGTAGTCATGTATGGATGTGAGAGTTGGACCATGAAGAAAGCTGAGTGTTGAAGAATTCATGCTTTTGAACTGTGGTATTGGAGAAGACTCTTGAGAGTGCCTTGTACTGCAAGAAGATCACACCACTCCATCCTAATGGAAATCAGTCCTCAATATTCGTTGGAAGGACATGGTGAAGCTGATGTTCTAATACTTTGGCCACCTGATGTGAAGAACTGACCCACTGAAAAAGACCCTTATGCCGGGAAAGATTGAAGATGAGAGGAGAAGGGGACGACAGAGGGTGAGATGGGAGATGGTTGCATGGCATCACTGACTCGATGGATATGAGTTTCAGCAGGCTCTGGGAGTTAAGTGATTGACAGGGAAGCCTGGCCTGCTGCATACCATGGATCGCAGACTCAGATTCAATGGAACGACGGAACTGAACTGACCGATACGTATAAATAATTATCTTTGCTGTATAGGAGAACAAAATTGGAAAACAGCTATATTCCAATTAGAACTTTTAATAAAGATTTCTTCATATAATCTAAAAATTGTCATAGTTTGAATCAACCATTAAAAATGTAGTGGAAAATGTGCTAAGATTTTATGTCCATTTATTTTAAAATTCTATGAGGTAATAAAACACAATAAAGTATTTTAGCATGTTAGAATTGGGGCAAATACACAAAAGATATTTCATATGAGATCATATAAGGTAATGAGAAACTTTCAAGTCAACCTCAGATGTGCACTGTTTCATTTTCACCAGGTTTTGCTTTCTGCAGTGAAAAATTACTTGAATTTGAAATTTATTTAGAAGGTCCTATGTGTCGCTCCTAGTGGATAGGAAATTATAAATCAGAGAATAAAATCCTGTCCCTAGTATTCCAGGAAATTCGGCAGTTTTTCTACCATTTCACTCACACATTTCTGTCTAGAGGTAGAAGGAAACTTTAAAAGGACTGTCATACAGTTACTCAGAAATGGGCAGAGTTTTCCTAGGGCCCCCAAGAAATCGAAGAGCAATGAATAAATGCAGTTTGTCAAAAGCCAAGAAGAGACTTTTAGGTCACACTGTGATGGAGAAAAGTAATCACTGGAGATAAATTCATGAATGATTTAAGAGAGAGAATGCGGCAGGTGATACATTTCTATCACAGTAGCAGAACAAACCCACGTTTTCGAAAACCATTTCCATTGAAGCAAATCTCCCAACACCATCTGAGTCATCATCTCCAACCATTCATACCTACCTGGGTAAATGGCTGTTGTTTCAATTCTCCTTATATTCCTGGGATCCTTCAATAGCTCCAGAAAGGTGACCAGGTCCACCTTAGAGACAAGCCCTGGTGATCAGAGAAAGGAATATTTGTGTTGTTAGAGATTCATCAGTATCGAATCCAATATGTATTCAGGTGAGACAAGAATGCCTTTTCTTCTAGAAAACGATTTCCTGAAATACTTTATTCAAAGCCGCTATACAATACTAACACACACCTAACAATCAGGTCCTGAGATTCTGGTCAAGTAGCGCTAAGGCAAAGGTAAGTAGAGTCAATGTGAGATTAAGAGAGGGTGCAACTATTTAATACCACAGAACTTACACAATTACCAGTAACGTAGAATGAAGGATGCAGAGTACATCAAGGAAGAAAAACATCACCAGCACAATGATTCATCATGAAGCCTTTCTTTCTAAACTCAGAAATAACCTATTATCCCCTAGAGAGCACAGATCTGAAAATACTGTGGGAAGCAGAAAATTTCAGAAGACATTCTAGAAACGATGGAACAAAAATGCAGTGGGTAGATAAGGGATTCTGGAAGGCAGATATCCTCACCCAAGGAGGCCAGGTTCCTGTAGTTCTCTAACATCACGCTACTGTACAATTTCCGCTGACCGAGGTCCAGGCATTCCCACTCCTCTTGAGTGAAGTCTATGGCCACATCCTGAAACGTCAGCCGTCCCTGAAATACAAGGTACAGATGCCAATAGGCCGTGGGAAGTCTTCCTAATGTGATCCGTATACCATTCAGTCAGATAAAATCTGAGTAATAGGCAAATTTGGCCTTGGAATACGGAATGAAGCAGGGAAAAGACTAATAAGAGTTTTGCCAAGAAACTGCACTGGTCATAACAAACACCCTCTTCCAACAACACAAGAGAAGACTCTACACATGGACATCACCAGATGGTCAACATCGAAATCAGATTGATTATATTCTTTGCAGCCAAAGATGGAGCAGCTCTATACAGTCAACAAAAACAAGACCAGGAGCTGACTGTGCCTCAGACCATGAACTCCTTATTGCCAAATTCAGACTTAAATTGAAGAAAGTAGGGGAAATCACTAGACCATTCAGGTATGACCTAAATCAAATCCCTTATGATTATACAGTGGAAGTGAGAAATAGATTTAAGGGACTAGATCTGATAGATAAGAGTGTCTGATGAACTATGGAATGAGGTTCGTGACATTGTACAGGAGACAGGGATGAAGACCATCCCCATGGAAAAGAAATGCAAAAAAGCACAATGGCTGTCTGGGAGGGCTTACAAATAGCTGTGAAAAGAAGAGAAGCGAAAAGCAAAGGAGAAAAGGAAAGATATAAGCATCTGAATGCAGAGTTCCAAAGAATAGCAAGAAGAGATAAGAAAGCCTTCCTCAGTGATCAATACAAAGAAATAGAGGAAACCAACAGAAGGGCAAAGACTAGAGATCCCTTCAAGAAAATTAGAGATACCAAGGGAACATTTCATGCAAAGATGGGCTCGATAAAGGACAGAAATGGTATGGACCTAACAGAAGCAGAAGATATTAAGAAGAGGTGGCAAGAATACACAGAAGAACTGTACAGAAAAGATGTTCACGACCCAGATAATCACAATGGTGTGATCACTGATCTGGAGCCAGACATCCTGGAATGTGAAGTCAAGTGGGCTTTAGAAAGCATCACTATGAACAAAGCTAGTGGAGGTGATGGAATTCCAGCTATTTCAAATCCTGAAAGATGATGCTGTGAAAGTGCTGCACTCAATATGCCAGCACATTTGGAAAACTCCGCAGTGGCCACAGGACTGGAAAAGGTCAGTTTTCATTCCAATCCCAAAGAAAGGCAATGCCAAAGAATGCTCAAACTACTGCACAATTGCACTCATCTCACATACTAGTAAGTAATGCTCAAAATTCTCCAAGCTAGGCTTCAGCAATACGTGAGGCGTGAACTTCCTGATGTTCAAGCTGCTTTTAGAAATCACAGAGGAACCAGAGATCAAATTGCCAACATCCGCTGGATCACGGAAAACGAGAGAGTTCCAGAAAAACATCTATCTCTGCATTATTGACTACGCCAAAGCCTTTGACTGTGTGGATCACAATAGACTGTGGAAAATTCTTCAAGAGATGGGCCTACCAGACCACCTGACCTGCCTCTTGAGAAATCTGTATGCAGGTCAGGAAGCAACAGTTAGAACTGGACAGGGAACAACAGACTGGTTCCAAATAGGAAAAGGAGTTCATCAAGGCTGTATATTGTCACCCTGTTTATTTAACTTATATGCAGAGTACATCATGAGAAACACCGGACTGGAAGAAGCACAAGCTGGAATCAAGACTGCCGGGAGAAATATTAATCACCTCAGATATGCAGATGACACCACCCTTATGGCAGAAAGTGAAGAGGAACTCAAAAGCCTCTTGATGAACGTGAAAGTGGAGAGTGACAAAGTTGGCTTAAAGATCAACATTCAAAAAACGAAGATCATGGCATCTGATCCCATCACTTCATGGGAAATAGATGGGGAAACAGTGGAAACAGTAGCAGACTTTATTTTTGGGGCTCCAAAATCACTGCAGATGGTGAATGCAGCCAGGAAATTAAAAGACACTTACTCCTTGAAAGGAAAGTTATGACCAACATAGACTGCATATTCAAAAGCAGAGACATTACTTTGCCAACAAAGGTCCATCTAGTCAAGCCTTGGTTTTTCCTATAGTCTTGTATCAATGTGAGAGTTGGACCGTGAAGAAGGCTGAACGCTGAAGAATTGATCTTTTGAACTGTGATATTGGAGAAGACTCTTGAGAGTCCCTTGAACTGCAAGAGGTTCCAACCAGTCCATTCTGAAGATCAGCCCTGGGATTTCTTTGGAAGGAATGATGGTAAAGCTGGAACTCCAGTACTTTGGCCACCTCATGCGAAGAGTTGACTCATTGGAAAAGTCTCTGATGCTGGGAGGGATTGGGGGCAGGAGGAGAAGGGGACGACAGAGGATGAGATGGCTGCATGGCATCACTGACTCGATGGATGTGAGTCTGAGTGAACTCCGAGAGTTGGTGATGGACAGGGAGGCCTGGCGTGCTGTGATTCATGGGGTTGAAAAGAGTCGGACACGACTGAGCGACTGAACTGCACTGAACTGAGACTCTTTGGCTGGCAATACTCTGTCTTCTGTCATTCTGATGTGCCAGGAGGGCAATGGGTCCCTTGCGGTCATGATTATCAGTAAGTGTAAACAAACCCGTTCAGAAGTTAAGAAGCTTATCAAGTCCAAAGAAACAGCATTTCAGGAAAGAGACAGAACAAACAAACAAAAGGACTATGCCTCTTACCTCGGAATGAGTCATTTCTGACTCCTTGCTTTCCTCTTCCTCTGGGCTTCCTTCTCACGTAAGATCAGTCTTGGGAAGTGACCCCTGAATGTTGAAAATAGACTGTTTAATACTTAGAAAAACACATCGAGCTCCCTGTAACACAGCCCCACACAGAGGGAGGATCTCAACAGGTACCAAATACAATCCTCTACGGCCACTGACACAGCAGGGATTCTGGAACACAGAATCAAACGAGGTGTTTTTCGTTTTCTTCTTTTCTTCAGAACTCGCGGCCCTTCCTGTGAAAACCACACGTTCTAGGCTGACCCTCCCCTTCAAACCTTAGGCGAGACCCTGACCAAACTCCTTACAGAATAGAGCCTCCTTCACCTCTTCGTGGATCAGGGACTTAGGGGTTGGGCAATGCAGGACTTTAAGCAGCGGTCTCTACAAGTTAGAAGGTAGAACTGCCAGAGAAGGACGTGGAGTCTAGAACGATATTAACAGGAAGCGGACGTGGACCCCAAGGTCCCGGCAGCTAAGATAAAGGACTTCAGAACTTCTGACGGCGATGCGAGGACACACACTGGGAACGGGAAAATGGGAACGGTGGTTTCAACGTTCACAGAGACCCCCGAAAGCCACGTGTGAAGGACAACAGGCTGTGGGACTAGGAATCGGGTTTTAAACAAACAAAACTCACCAGAACACTCGGTCGCTCATTTAAACTCAATTCCGGGTCTGCAGAATACTGCGCACGCGCGGGAGGAAGATCCGGTACAGAGGAAGGTGAGTGCGCTTCGCTGCAGCCAAAGATAGGCGAGGAAAGGGGAGAGGGTGGGACGAGGCCGGAAGCGCAGGTACTTACGGGCGGGGCCCGTGGGGACGGAGACTTGCCACCCCTCACCCCCGCCCCTGTCAGTTTTGGGTCTGTTGGTCCTTCTGTCCAGCTGTGCTTCCTTTCTCTGCCTTTTGATGCCTTTAAATCTCTTTGATTTCCTCTGGAGCAAAGCTGCTTCCTGCCTGTTCTAAGTTAGTGTTTCAAACAACTTAAGGCAAAAGAGAAGAATTTTGAGAGCTGCCTCTATGGAAAGCGGAGATGTTTTCAGCAAGTCGAAAAACGGGGAAATTTCAAAAGCCCTTTGTGTGAGTGTGTGAAGATGGGTGTCTCCTCAGTGATGAAAAGCAGAATGTAATCGCTCAGATAATCCATTGAGAGGAAGCCTCAGGAATTGTAACCAGAGACCTGCTTACATCAGGGAAGCTGGCTTTTCTCTTAGGAAGTGATTCCAGAAAGAAAGAGGGAGATAGGAATCCACATTGTCGTTTATAACGTAACCACAGAAATGACATACCGTTACTCCTGTCAGAATCTGTTGATACACAGATTGCCTCTGTTAATTGTTGCTGCTGCTGCTGAAGCAACCAATTGCCTTGCTTCTTCCAGGAGTGAAGAAGTTTCCAAGAAGCAGGACTTTTTGTGCTAAAACTGGGCACGAAATTAGGCAAATGGGACGCTTGGATCACATCGACTGCTCTGCACTTAGCTTCCCAAACACCCTCTCCTACTGTTGGCTTTCTTTCCTAACCTCCCCCTCTTCACCCAGTCCTTGAAAGGATAATCTGGAGAAGCGCTAACGCAAGACATGAAAACTAGTAAGAGGCCCACAGACCATTGTATCCCAGGAGAGTACACCTTTCTCTTTAAATGTGAGATTAGCAACTTCCCTAGTAGTCCAGTGGTTAAGATGCTGTGCTTCCACTGCAGGTTATTATTGGGTTCAATCCGTGCTCGGGGAGTTAAGATCTCAGAGTTGAAGGTTTAATCATTTCTTACACAGAAAGAGCATTAATCATTACAATATAAAGGAAAATGTATGTCAAGGTAATAAATTACTTATTAAAGAAAATGTGTTTAGGATCATCCCCAGCAGCCCAGTGGTTAAGACCCCACCTTCCGATGCAGCATTGCGGTTCCTTCCCTAGCCAGGGAGCTAAGATCCCACATGTTTGGAGGTGTGAACAAAAAAGAAAATATGTTTCTTAAGTATCTGTGAGTGGGGACAAATTCTAAGTAGAGGATATTGATACTGATTGTCATGATAAATGTATCAGTAGGTCAATTCTGACGGTTCCCTGCTGGAACCTCTGGTTCTGAATATGACTTTGGTCACTAAGAACTAGGAGAATATTCTCTAGGGAGGTGGCACTAAGGTGTACCTGCTATTGCAGACTACAGTGGAAATTATGCGGGAATTTCTATCAGACATTGAATCCTAAATATAAACAGGGGGTATTTGCCTCAAGATACTTTTTGAGAAGTTCTATGACATTTTAGACAATGAGGTATAAACATTTCACCTTTGTAACATGACAGATGGAGAAATTCTTGAAAATCCCTCTCAGGTGCTTTGGCTCCATCTCTCTACTCATAATCTAAACGGAGGCACAGTTCAGTGGTCTCAAGAATAGGAAATAACTCGTTTTTGGTAGAAACACTTCTCATGGATACAAACTATACAAGCAGACACATGAAATTCCCTTCCTTTGTCAGACCTCAGTATTTACTACTGGTTCCTTGTGAGTCCCTGTCTGTCTCCAGGGACCAAAGGGAATAGAACCTTCCTTAAGCATTTCAGGAGTCCCTTTGGAGATGATCGGTACAAACTTTTAATTGTTGTTTTATCATTAGCAACTGAGCCATAAAGATTTCCACAAATAATCACAGTTCTCCAAGCCTGTCTCACATCGCAGATACAGGTGAAAAGATAATTGCAGTTTTGAGGGGTCATGAGGTCACAGAATCACAAACCCCTATCTAGGGGTCTGGCTGCGTCCCTGTCCGCAGCTTGCCATTTCCTTCTCCAATGCTTGAAAGTGAAAAGTGAAAATGTAGTCGGTCCCCCACAGGAGCAGCTTGATGTGACCAGCACTCTGAACCTAATATCTGGGCTATGTGAGGATATCAAGTGAGTATTTTCTGTTTCAGCTTGTGGGCAAGAATCTGCAAGAAACAGGTGCTTTCAGGAGTCTGGGTTGGTGACCATTCAGGAAAACAAAGTGTTCTGACTCAAAGTAATGCAGTGCCAAAGCAACACTGGAAGGAGGAAGAATTCAAAAAATGTAATGGAGCTATTAAAGAGAGATTAGGTGCTACCAGATGTCAATTCGCAATGCCTCCTAACATATCTTAGTGTAATTCTTTTTGAAAAATATTTATTTATTTGGCTGTACTGGATCTTTGGAGAAGGCAATGGCACCCCACTCCAGTACTCTTGCCTGGAAAATCCCATGGACAGAAGAGCCTGTTAGGTTGCAGTGCGAGGGGTCGCTAAGACTGGGACATGACTGAGCCACTTCATTTTCACTTTTCACTTTCAAGCATTGGAGAAGGAAATGGCAACCCACTCCAGTGTTCTTGCCTGGAGAATCCCAGGGACGGGGGAGCCTGGTGGGCTGCAGTTTATGGGGTCGCACAGAGTCGTACTCTACTGAAGTGACTTAGCTGCAGCACCAACTGGATCTTACTTGTGCTATATGGGATTTAGTTCCCTGATCAGGGATCAAACCTAGGAACCTCCCCCAAGTCCTGACCCCCCACCCCCCACCCCCGCCCTCGCCGAAGCTAGCATTGAGAGCCAGATGTCTTAGTCACTGGACCACCAAGGAAATCACAGTGTAATTTTTTTGACAGTGATTGTTATTTTAGAATCCAAGTGATATGAAACCTAACGTTTAGTGTAACTAATGACTGGAATTGTAGAGATATATGGGAAATTATGGAGTATCTTACAGAAATCATACATTTTGGGGGTTACGATATGTGTGCCAACAGTACCCCCATGAGTAATAAATCTATAGGAATGATATTTATTAGAAACAGTGTATACATTTGACAATAGTGTGCTTAGTCCATCAGATGTGTCTGACTCTTTGCAACGCCATGGACTGTAGACAGCCAGGTTCATCTATCCATGAAAGTCTCCAGGCAAGAATAGTGGAGTGGGTAGCCATATCCTTCTCCAGGGGATCTTTCTGATCAAGGTATCGATCCCTGGTTTCCTGCATTGTTGGCAGGTTCTCTACCATCTGAACTACCAGAAAGCAGTAGAAATACCTTCTCTGCCTCTGGAATTTATAAAGCGCTTAACAGAGACATTGTTTCCTATTGAAAAATCCATAAATGGGTGACTTGGGTCAGACCATTTTCCAAAAGTAACTTCAGAAATGGGTTTCAGATGGCAGCTATCAGGCATAAAAGCCTAGTGTGTCCTATTCTCTGATTTGAAAATATTCTCAAAATTTATAGTTGTATAACTTCATTTTACAAAATAAAAATCACTTTCTTAAAATGTCATTTTCTTTAAATGTGATACATTAATGTTTCAGATATCTTGACTTCCGCTCAACACTTTTAATGTCACATTAATTAACAGATCAGTTTATAATTTGGAATTCAGTTCAGTTCAGACGCTCAGTCGTGTCTGACTCTTTGCGACCCCATGAATCACAGCAGGCCAGGCCTCCCTGTCCATCAGCAACTCCCTGAGTTCACTTAAACTCATGTCCATCGAGTCGGTGATGCAATCGAGCCATCTCATCGTCTATTGTCCCCTTCTCCTCCTGCCCCCAATCCCTCCCAGCGTCAGACTGTTTTCTAATGAGTCAGCTCTTGGCATAAGGTAACCAAAGTACTGGAGTTTCAGGTTCAAAATCCTGCACTCAATGTGCCAGCACATTTGGAAAATTCAGCCCTGGCTTCAGGACTGGAAAATATCAGTTTTGATTCAAATCTCAAAGAAAGGCCATGCCAAAGAATGGTCAAACTGAAGCACAGTTGTTGCACTCATCTCACATGCTAGTAAAGTAGTGCTCGGAATTCTCCAAGCCAGGCTTCAATAGTACGTGAACCAAGAACTTCCAGATGTTCAAGCTGGATTTAGAAAAGGCAAAGGAAGCAAAGATCACATTTCCAAGATCCCTTGGATCATAGAAAAAGTGAGTTCCAGAAAAACCTCTACTTCTGCTTCATTGACTATGTTAAAACATTTGTGTGGATCACAAGAAACTGTGGAAAATTCTTAAAGAGATAGGAAAGCCAGAACACTTTAGCAGTCTCCTGAAAAATTACGATGCAGGTCAAGGAGCAACAATTAGAGCTGGACATGGAACAGATTGGTTCCACATTTCGAAAGGAGTACATCAAGGCCGTATGTTCTCACATTGCTTATTTAACTTAAATGCAGAGTATTTAGTATTTAAGCTAAATGCGCGGCTGGGTGAGGCACAAACTGGAACCAAGATTGCTGGGAGAAATATCAATAACCTTAGATATGCAGATGGCACCACCCTTAAGGCAGAAAGTGAAGAGGAACTAAAGAATCTCTTGATGAAAGTGAAACAGGAGAGTGAAAAAGCTGGCTTCAAACTCAGCATTCAGTAAATGAAGATCATGAAACCCAGTCCCATCACTTCATAGGGTGGACTTCAATAGATGGAGAAACAATGCAAAGAGTGACGGACTTTATTTTCTCGGGCTCCAAAATCACTAGAGATATTGGCTGCAGCCATGAAATTAAAAGGCGCTTGTTTCTTGGAAGAAAAGCCATAACCAACCTAGCGAGCATATTAAAAATCGAGGTCATTACTCTATTAACAAGGGTCTGTATAGTCAGAGCTATGGTGTTTCCAGTAGTCATATATGGATGTGAGAGTTAGACCATAAAGAAAAGTGAGCGCTGCAGAATTGATGCTTTTCAACTGTGGTGTAGGAGAAGACTCTCAAGAATCCCTTGGACAGCAAGGAGATCATAACAGTCAATCCTAAAGGAAATCAGTCCTGAATATTCTTTGGAAAGACTGATACTGAAGCTGAAGCTCCAATAGTTTTGGCCACCTGATGCGAAGAACTAACTTATTGGAAATAGCCCTGTTGGTGAGAAAGATTGAAGAGAGGAGGCGAAGGGGACGACAGTGGATGAAAATGGTTGGATGGCATCACTGACTCAATGGAATCGAGTTTGAGCAAACACTGGGAGTTGGTGATGGACAGGGAAGCCTGGCATGCTGCAATCCATGGGGTTGCAGAGAGTTGGTCACAACTGAACTGAACTGAACTAAGTTCTACTTTTCACCTTTTTAATAAAAAGACTTAACATTTTTACAAGTCTGTAACCTGTATTAGGCTCATTGTACTTATGGTTCCATGAGAATACTCATCCTGGCATGAATTTTGATGTATGTAAACGTGTATTATAGACATGAATTTTATTTATTTTTATAATTTCATCTTATGTATGTTTTACTGCCGGGGTCCAGCCCCTGTTGCATCCAGGGATTCCCTCGGAGGACGGCATTGGCGACTGAGAGAAATAAAGAGATAAGGAAAGAATTTTGCAGTTAAGAAAATAGAGGAGAGAAAAGAGGAGAAAAAAGAGGAGAGAAAAGAATGCCAATAAAGCCCCAGCACAAGACTTGCTCTGTTCACGTAGGCTTCAGGCGCCCTCTCAAATAGCTGAATGTGCCCCACCTTAGGCACCTTCTCCAGTGGGTCTTAGAAGCCCAGGCAGGAAAGTGATCACAGAGGGCCCCTGCGCTGCAGGGAATCATCCTGAAAAAGGAAAAGGAAAGAGAAAGAACGACATGGGGAGACCAAGCTTCGGTGGGCAAAGCCCACACTTTATTTTCCAAAGTAGTTTTTATACCTTAAGTTGTGCATAGAGGATAATGGGGGTGGGGTAGAGTCATGCAAGGTCAGCGGTGCTTAACCCTTATCAAAGCCAGGCTTTCTTCCTGCAAACTTGTCATGTGCAAAAGCTTTAGGTGATTTACATCATCTTCTGGCCAGGAGGCCTGTTAACATTTTATGACCCTTTCTTCAGAAAACTTATTTTTCTCTAAAGGTGATTATTCTAAAGTCAGGCACCACCCTCTGAAAGCGTTAGATAAAGTTGCATTCCTATAGGGCAAAAGTGTGGTGGGTTATAACAAGAAAAGAATTAACCCAAGGGTCCAAGGTTACAAACATTAAAGCTACTACTTACATTTCTATATACTAACTATATTAGTCAATACACTCCCAGAGACATAATAGGTAAGGGATATGGAAACTTGGCAGCAAGCATCAGCTCAACAAAGAAATCCTCTACTAGTTGTATTCTAACAATTTTCACTCTCTGAGAAGCTCTGCATTGTTAGAATGTCTTAAGCTTCCCTGCCTCTTGTGGTTGGGAGGCTGTGAACAATCACATGTGTAGCTGCAGGAATCTGAACAAACCTGTCAGGCAAGCTAGAAAGTCATCAGAGGGGTTTGAATTGAAACATTCCTATTATGCCCAGGAGACTTTTTCTTATTATTTTTTTTTTTTTTCCAGGAGACTTATTAACTAGAGCTCTAAATTGATTTTCTTCAGAGAAAGGTGATCAGGGATAGCCCCCCGTTAATGTCAGAAGAGGTGGTGAAGGTCGTGAAATAGTAACACAGACAGATTTTGGTTTTGGGGTAGATCCTTGGGTAGGTCCGGTGGGACCCTTGAGTTCTTATTCACCTTTGCATGTCAGATCCTCTCCACATGACCTTTGTCATGGGTGGAAACTCCCGTGCTGGCTCCTAGCATTTTACCAAGATTTTTTAAAAACTTTGATTCACTTGGTATGTACAAAGGTGGGAAGATAGTCGCCATTATACTAACTCATTTGTTGAAAAAAAAAAATCATCTTTTCACTACCGCTTTGTAATGCAGTATTTATCCTCCTTCCCACCATTGCACTGAACTTATCAATCACATCCACCTATTTCTACTTTATTATCAAACTTTCATTTATTGTAACTAAATGGTATGCTTTAATATTGTTTCCTGAATATTTTTACTCTTACTTTATCTTTACCCTGTGTGGACTTAAAAATCATCTTGTGTAGTTTAGAATATAATCATGGTATCTTTACTGATATTACATTCATTTGTTCCTTCCCCAGGGATCGAACACTCGTCTCCTGCTTGGCAGGTGGAATCTCTACCATTGAACCACCAGGGCATGACTTTTAAATCCTCATTGATATTCCTTTAAGTTTTTTCACTGTTACACATTCAAATATCAGACACTTGTTTTACAGGAGGAAATATAAATTCTTCTTTTTCAGTGGCATCTAAGGTAAATGAAGAATACTTAAGAGTATCAATTCCAGTTGATATGGTACAGAGTTCTGCCTCATTTTCTCATGCAGGATTCTCTGGCTCAGAAGAAGATTATTAGTTCCCGGGATTTGACAAAATGGCCCCGGAGGATTTGGCAATAGGAGTGATCTTTTTATTGCAGACTACGGCAGGGATTATGGGGAATTTCTGTCTTGTTTACCATTTTCACTCCCTTTATTTCGAAGGAGGCAAATGTCGGTCCACAGATTGGATTCTCATGCACGTGACTCTAGCCAAACTCTTAGTTGTTCATTTGAAAGGAATTCCTGAAACACTGGCAGCTTTGGATGCACACTTGCTTTTTCCGTTCCAAGAGTTGGCAGAGATGTGTCCATTGGCACCATCTTCCTCTTGAGTGCCTTTAAGGTGATCATCATTCCCAGTGACTCCAGGTGGGCAAAGCTTAAGAGAAAAGCTCCCAAATATGTGGGCACCTTCAGTATCCTCTGCTGGATCTTCAGCATGATTCTCAGTATTTTGGTTCCATTTTAAATGACTGCCAAGTGGAAGGACACAATCAACACAGAGAATATAGATCATGGCTAGTGTTATTTCTGGCGTGCTGCCCCAAGGCCACAGATGTGAAGCCTTGCACCGAGAACACAGAAGAGGAGCTCAGAGTCAAGGACACTTTCAAAGCTGACTATACTCCTCTGTAACCATTTTAAAAGCCCACTGATAGTCATACCAGGCTTCCAAACTCCCAGTGGGGCAAAGATGCCCACTCCAGTAAGCACCCTATAGTGCCCCAACCAATCACCTAACATCAACCATCCAGCAGCAATTTTGCTTTGAGGCTGTAAAAATTGGCTATTAGCTCATGGAAACTGTCGGCATCCCCTGGTCTGTGCAGATGTGGGCCCATTGCACTCGCACTGCCTGCTTTATCTCTGCCCTTTGTTTTTAAGAAACTCACTCCTTTCTGAAATGGCCTGTGTCTGGAAATCCTTTTCCAACCCGCACTCAGAGTGCCTCACCGCTTATGGCTGATTGACAATGTTGTACAGCAGAAAGGAACACAGCACTGTAACAATGTAGAAGGGTGGGATGGGGAGGGACATGGGAGGGAGGCTCAGAAGGGCGGGGACACGGGTGTACCTATGGCTGATTCTTGTTCATGTTTGACAGAAAACAACAAAATTCTGTAAAGCAATTATCCTTCAATGGAAAAATTTTAAAAAGATTAAAAAACTCAAAAGCTAAAAATATATACATTTCAAAAGAAAAAAAAAATTCCATTAAAAAAAAAATTGTGAAACAATTGCCCAGTGGATACAAATCTGCCAGCAAGTGCAGGGGATATGGGGCTGAACCCTGGCCCAGGAATATTCCACACGCTGCAGGGCAACTTAGCCTGTGCAGCACGACTACTGAGCCTGTGTGCTGCAACTACTGACGCCTAGAGCCGTGCTTCACAGAAAAAGCCACTGCAATGAGAAGCCCATGCAGCACACCTAGAGGAAGCCTGCACACAGCAACAAAAATTTTTAAAATGTTTAAAATATCAGGGACAAAAATAACTCAATCACAAATTGGACCAAGACCTCATATCTCCAAAGAAGACATTTCGATGGGCAAGAGCCAAATGAAAGACACTCAGCATCAGTAATTATTATAAAATGGAAAACAAAACTACAATGAGGTATCACCTCATTCTAGTCAGAATAACCATTATCAAAATGCCCACTAAAGATAAAATAAAGGCTGAAGAGGCTATGGAGATCAGGGAACCTCCTACATGACTGAAGGGAATGGAAGCTGGTGCAGCCGCTAGGGAGGACAGTGTGGCAGTTCCTTGACAAACGCAACCTCCTGACATGTAAGGAAATAAATTCCATGAAAAGTCGACAAAACAGATTAGTTGACAACTCTGTAAATTCGTGGTAAATCATCTGCAATGCTGATATTCTCACTTTTGATCTATCATTCCCAAATTCTTTAAATAAATATGCACTAAAACTCCTACACTTGCACATTCTATATTAGTTTTCTCACTGCTAATGTATGTACCTTCAGATATTTATATATTACATTCAATGTATGTCAAAGGCATGAGGAAACAGTTCCTTTAAGCCTAGATGAGAGACATGTGCTGAGAATTTTACATGTGGTAAAATTTTACGAATCGTAGTTCAGAATTTTGCAATCATGTTTTTTAATTGTCGTTTCTGTGATTTTGTTAAATTTATATTTGCTAAAATGATCCCATGGAAAGTCTTAGTTCAACAGAAGAAGAAAGGATAATTGAAGCTGGTGAGTTTATGAGAGAATTCACAGCAAGCCTTGAGGGACCCTGTGGAAGGTCAAGGCTAGAACCAGGCCCAGACAGTGCCAGTAAGTGGGACTCAGGCTTATAAGTTGACCCTGGGTGAAGTCCTCTGGGCTCCACAGACTGAAGGTGAATCGGTCTCTTCAGACCAAGACGAGCAGGATTCTGGTGAGCTCTGTGAGGGTGTCATTGAAGGGGGACCTGTGAAGTAGAACCTGGGGATGAGCAAGACTGCTGATCACAATCTTAACACTTCATTCATTACAATCAATTGAAACACTAGAAACCATTCACTTTTATTAATAACCATGGGTTAATTTCACACAAGGTTGAAATTAAACATTTTACAATCCACAGTATGATCCAGGATTAAATCAGATTAAAAGCACAGAGAAATACTCATTTTTCTGATAAAAGGATGTGAGGATCATTATGTTTATGACTTCCAAAACAAACCCTAGGAAACACTTAGTAAACAAGAAATACATTAATTACATGCCTTTTCTGGAAAGGGTTTCTAATACATTTCTAGGTTATCACAGAAGCTGTCTTTATTTCAACATTGTCAAGTCATATACTTCACTTATGCTGATATTATAAATATAAATCAATATTGTAGTGAACTGTGATTGTGTTCTTAAAGTTCAAGTGATATAAGTAATGACAATTTAGAACCAACTTTTGGAGAAGTTCCCTGGTGGTCCAGTGGCTAAGACTCTGCATTCCCAATGTAGGGAGTCTGGGTTCAATCCCTGGTCAGGGAACTAGGTCCCACATGCTGCAACTAAGATCTGATGTAGCCAAATAAATAAATAGTAAACAAAAAACAATAGAACCAACTTCTTTTTTACTTTAATACATGGAAAGATTTCATGATCACTTATATTATGGCAACCTCCCAGGATACTTCATATGAATAACAAACACCTTCACTTAGATGTTCATTGTACATTTTACATTACGGTATTGATGAAAGTGAAAGAGGAGAGTGAAAAAGCTGGGTTAAAGCTCAACATTAGAAAACTAATATCAGGGCATCCGGTCCGATCACTTCATGGGAAGTAGATGGGGAAACAGTGGAAACAGTTTTTAAACAGACTTTATTTTTTTGGGCTCCAAAATCACTGCAGATGGTGACTGTAGCCATGAAATTAAGACACTTAGTCCTTGGAAGGAAAGTTATGATCAACCTTGATAGCATACCTAAAAGCAGAGACATTACTTTGCCAACAAAGGTCCGTCTAGTCAAGGCTATGGTTTTTCCAGTGGTCATGTATGAATGTGAGAGTGGGACTATGAAGAAAGCTGAGCACCGAAGAATTGATGCTTTTGAACTGTGGTGTTGGAGAAGACTCTTGAGAGTCCCTTGGACTGCAAGGAGATCCAACCTGTCCATCCTAAAGGAGATCAGTCCTGGGTGTTCATTGGAAGGACTGATGCTAAAGCTGAAATTCCAGTACTTTGGCCACCTCATGTGAAGAGTTGACTCACTGGAAAAGATCCTGATGCTGGAAGGGACTGGGGGCAGGAGGAGAAGGGGATGACAGAGGATGAGATGGCTGGATGGCATCACCGATTCGATGGACATGAGTTTGGATAAACTCCGGGTGTTGTTGATGGATAGGGAAGCCTGGCCTGCTGTGGTTCATGGGGTCCCAAAGCGTTGGACATGACTGAGTGACTGAACTGAACCGAACTGATCCTTCATCTTCTAATGGAAAATAGGTAGAAATGGTTGCAACACAACATAAAAAGGCTAATCTTGGAAGCATAAACCGTCAAAAACTTTTTTTCATTCACACTAGAAACAAAGCATAGTATGGATTATTTGACCATTGAATTACATTCATTTTGCTTTTCAACTAATCTCAAATCAAGTCATTGTAAACAAAGATACATTGCTAATAAGTGTAGCCTTCTAACTGTCAACCTTTATCTCACGATCCTGGGTAATATATCCATTTTCTGTTTTTTAACTATGAATTGCTCTCTACAGTAATTCTCCATCTAGAGAAAATTTAGAAAAGAGGATTGATGAAATACTTTCTAGTATGCAATCTCTGTAATTTATTTCAATTTGATTTTTGATTAAATACTTTTCTACATATTTGTTACAACATTTCCATAGGTTTCTTGTATAAACTCTTGTTTTCTGATGTATGTTTAGGGCAAACATCTTCCATCACTTGATCCATCACTCTCCAGCATGTGTTCGGAGATGTTTAGTGAGATGACCACTATGACTAAAGGCTTTGATACAATCTGTACATTTATAAGGTTTCTCTCCAGTATGAACTCGCAAATGTGTAGTAAGAATGGAGTTCCGATTAAAGGCTTTGCCACATTCAGTGCATTTATACCGTCTCTCCCCAGTGGATTTGCTGATGTTTAGTGAGACAAGAACTGTTAATAAAGGCCTTGCCACACTCTGTACAATTATAACATCTGTCCCCCATATGAATTCGGTGATGTTCAGTAAGATTTGAACTTGTAATAAAGGTTTTGCCACATTCTTTACATTTGTGTCATTTCTCCCCAGTATGGATTTGATGATGTGCAGTTAAACTTGAACTTTGAATAAAGGTTTGACCACATTCTGTACAATGATAAGGTCTCTCACCAGTATGATTTCGCTGATGTTGAGTCAGATGTGAGCAACGCATAAAGGCTTTGTCACATTCTTTGCATTTATAAGGTTTCTGTCCAGTATGTGTTCACTGATGTTGAGTAAGAGTTGAGTTCTGATGACAGGCTTTTCCTCATTCTGTACATTTATAAGGTTTCTCTGCAGTATGCATTTGCTGATTTTCAGAAATTGTTGAGTTGTGATTAAAGGCTTTGCCACATTTTGTACATTTATAAGGTTTCTCTCCAGTATGAATTCGCTGATGTTGAGTAAGATGTGAGCAACGGATAAATGCTTTGTACATTCTGTACACTTGAAAGGTTTCCTTCCTGTATGACAGAGGAAGGTGAGTGAGCTACACCACGGCCAACAAGAGGCGTCGTAAGGTCGAGGGTAGTAAGAGGCCAAAAGCACAGGTACGTAGGGGCGGGGCCAGTGGGGGCAGAGCCTTGCCTCCCCTCACCCCCGCTCCTGTCAGTTTTGGGTCTGTTGGTCCTTCTGTCCAGTTGTGCTTCCTTTCTCTACCTTTTGATGCCTTTAAATCTCTTGGATTCCTTCTGGAGCAGAGCTGCTTCCTGCCTGTTCTAACTAGTGTTTCAGACAATTAAGGCAAAAGAGAAAAGTTTTGAGAGGTGTCTCTATGGGAATCCGAGGTGTTTTCAGCAAGTTGAAAAACGGGGAAAATTCAAAAGCCCTTTTTGTGAGTGTGTGAAGATGGGTGTCTCCTCAGTGACGAAAAGTAGAACGTGATCACTTCAGCAGCAGCCGCAACAACAATTAACAGAAGCAATCTGTGTATCAACAGACTCTGGCAGGAGTAACGGTATGTCACTTCTGTGGTTATGTTATAAACAACAATGTGGGTCCGGTCTCCCTCTTTCTTTCTGGACTCACTTCCTAAGAGAAAAGCCAACTGCCCTGTTGTAAGCAGGTCTCTGGTTACAGTTTCCTCCCAACGGTTCATCTGAGTGATTCAATTCAGTTCAGTCGCTCAGTCGTGTCCGACTCTTTGGGACCCCATTGAGTCAGTGATGCCACCCAACCATCTCATCCTCTATTGTCCCCTTCTGCTCCTGTCTTCAACCTTTCCCAGTATCAGGGTCTTTCCTAATGTCACTTATTCGCATCAGGTGGCCAAAGTATTCGAGTTTCACCTTCAGCAACAGTCCTTTCAATGAATATTCAGGACTGATTTCCTTTACGATGGACTGGTTGGATCTCCTTGCTCTCCAAGGGACTCAGAGTCTTCACCACCACAGTTACAAAGGATCAATTCTTCAGTGCTCAGCTTTCTTTATAGACCAACTCTCCCATTCATACATGACCCCTGGAAAAACCATACCCTTGACTACACGGACATTTGTTGGCAAAATAATATCTGTGCTTTTTCATATGCTGTCTAGGTTGGTCATAACTTTTCTTCCAAGGAATAAACATCTTTAAATTATATGGCTGCAGTCACCATCTGCAGTGATTTTGGAACCACAAAAAATAAAGTCTGTCACTGTTTCCATTGTTTCCCGTCTATTTCCCATGAAGTGTTGAGACCAGATGCCATGATCTTAGTTTTCTGAATGTTGAGTTTTAAGCGAACTTTTTCACTCTCCTCTTTCAGTTTCATCAAAAGGCTCTTTAATTCTTCTTTGCTCTCTGCCCTAATGGTTGTGCCATCTGCATTCCTGAGATTATTGGTATTTCTACCAGCAATCTTGATTCCAGCTTGTGCTTCATGCAGTCCAGCATTTCTCATGATGTACTCTACATATGAGTTAAATAAACAGGGTGACCCATGCTTAGGGTGGGGCCAAGAGCAATGCCAGTAATAGGATCACACAAGAGCTTGCTAGAGCATGAAAGGTGACACACAGAGCACACCCCGTGGAGAATATTTTGCGAGGAGAAATATTCAGTGGCTTCTCTCCCAGTGGGTGTGCCCCAATCCCACCAGCCTCGCACCACAGATCAGAAACACAGCTCAAATAAAAAAAAAACAAACAAAAAAAAAAACAAAAAAAAAGCAGAAACACAGCTCAGAAACAGATCTGGGGCTCTATTCCACCAACCAGGGAGAGGTATCACCACAGAGAGGGCAGTGAAAACCACAGAGCAATTGGGAAGATCCCCTCAATATCCAAGGCAAGCTCTGGTCATAGTAATCCAATCAAAGCCCAGATCGAGGGGATAAGGGCACAAACCTCTGGATCAACTTCACCCACCAAGTTGCACACACCAGACAGAGGACTAACTGGGCTCCTGTAGCCGTCAAAACAGAGATCACAGACAGAAAACTGGACAAAATGAGATGGCAAAGAAATAGGTTATATAGAGGAAAGCAACATCAAACCCTACAAGAACCACTAAATGAAGAGAAGATAAGCAATCTAAAAATGACTTCTTGCTTTGAGTCATCTTAAGTGAAGACACCGGACGTTTTCACAAATCCTAGGCTCCTGATAATTCTTTAATCCACTTCTTTTCAAACATGTTTCTGAGAGTGCTCTATTAGATGTTTCAATCTAAAAATCATAAATGATAGTGACAGAAAACGAATCAGAAACTGAGGACACGTAAGACAGTGTCCGAGGAAGTGGATTACAAATAAGATAAACTAAATAAAGTGCTAGTTCTTAAGAAATTAAATAAGAAGAGAGCCTTTTAAAAATATGGTTGAAACACAGGGAAGTGTACTCATATCTCTGTGGAGACCAAAGTGGTACGGAAATCAATAGAATGGGGAAGACTGTAGATCTCTCACGGAAATTGATATACCAAGGGAACTTTTCATACAAAGATGGGCACAATAAAGGACAGAAATGGTATATGGACCTAACAGAAGTGGAAAATATTAAGAAAAAGGGACAAGAATACAAGGAGAGATATACAAAAAAAATCATAATGACCAATAAAACCAGGACCGTGTGATGACTCAGCTAGAGACAGATATCCTGGAGTCTGAAGTCAAGTGGGCCATGGGAAGGATCATTATGAATAAAGCTAGTGGAGGTGATAGAATTCCAGTTGAGCTCTTTCAAGTCCTAAAAGATGATGTTGCTCAAGTGCGGCACACATGATGCCAGCTAATTTGAAAACTCAGCAGTGGCCACAGGACTGGAAAAGGTCAGTTTTCATTCCAATCCCAAAGAAAGGCAACGCCAAAGAATGACGAAACTAGCACACGATTGCACTCATTTCACATACTACAAAAGTAAGGTTCAAAATTCTCCAAGCGTGGCATCAACAGTGTGTGAACCGAGCACGTCCAGACGTTCAAGCTGGATTTACAAAAGGCAGAGGAACCAGAGGTTAAATTGCCAACATACATTGAATCATAGAAAAAGCAAGAGAGTTCCAGAAAAACATCTACTTATGCTTTATTGACTACGCCACAGCCTTTGACGGTGTGGATCAAAACAAAGTGGAAATTCTTAACAAGATGGGAATACCAGACCACCTTACCTGCCTCCTGAGAAATCTGTATGCAAGTCAAGAAGAAACAGTACTGGAGATGGAACAATGGACTAGTTGCAAATTGGGAAAGGAATATGTCAAGACTGCCTATTGTCACCCTGCTTATTTAACTTATATGCAGAGTACATCATGCAGGAGCTCTCAGCTCGGTGCCTGGGTTGGGAAGATCCCCTAGAGAAGGGAATGGCTCCCCACTCCAGTATTCTGGCCTGAAGAAGTCCATGGATTGTATAGTCCATAGGGTCATAAAGAGGGCTTTTGAACTGCAGTGTTGGAGAAGACACTTGAGAGTCTCTTAGACTGCAAGGAGATCACACCACTCTATTCTAAAGGAAATCAATCCTGAATATTCGTTGGAAGGACTGATGCTAAAGCTGAAGCTCCAATACTTTGACCATCTGATGTGAAGAACTGATGCATTGGAAACATCCTGATGCTGGGTAAGACTGAGGGCAGGAGGAGAAGGGGACAACAGAGGATGAGATGGTTGGATGGCATCACTGACTTGAACGTGAGTTTGAGCAGGGTCTGGGAGTTGGCGATGGACACGGAAGCCTGGCATGCTGTAGTCCATGGGGTCCCAAAGAGTTGGACACGACTGAGCATCAGAACTGAACTGACTGATCGGTATAATTGATTCTCTTTGCTATACAGTAGTACAAAATTGTAAAACAGCTATATTCCAATTAGAACTTTTTAAGCTAATTTCTTTATATAATCTAGAAATGTTTATAACTTGAATCAAATATTAATAATATGGTGTGAAATGTGCTAAGCATTTATGCCAGTTCATTTTAAAATTCTATGAGGTAATTGAATATAGTAAATATTTTTGCATTTTAGAATTGGAGCAAATACACTTAAGATATTTAATATGAGATCATATAAGGAAAAGAGAAACTTTGTAGTCAACCTGAGATGTGCAGTCTTTCATTTTCGGGAGGTTTTGCTTTCTGTAGTGAAAAAAGCTTTTGAGTTTGAAATTTATTTAGAAGGTCCTTCTAGCTCCCAGTGGATAGGAAGTTATAAATCAGAAAACAAAAACCTGTCCCCAGTATTCCTAGACATTTAGCAGTTTGTCTACCACTTCACTCACACATTTTTGCCTAGAGGTACAAAGAAACTTTCAAAGGACTGTCACACAGTTACTCAAAATGGGCACAGTTTTCCTAGGACCCCTAAGAAATGGAAGAGCAACCAATGAATGCAGTTTCTCACAAGACAAGAGGAGACTTTTAGTTCACACTGTGATGAAGGAAAGTAATCACTGGAGATGAATTTATGAATGATTTAAGAGACAGACTAGGGCAGGTGATACATTTCTATGGCAGCAGTGGACACAAACCCAGGTTTTCCAAAATCATTTCCACTGAAGATGATCTTCCAAAACCACCTGACAAAGGATGACTTCCTCTAGCTCCTTGGACCTCTTATCTGAGTCATCATCTCCAGCCATTCATACCGACCTGGGAATATGGCTGTTGCCTCCATTCTCCTTATAGTCCTGGGATTGCTCAGTTGCTCCAGAAAGGTAATGAGGTCCAGCTTAGAGCCCACAAGACATGTTCATCAGAGAAAGGAATATTTGTGTTTCAGAGACTCATCAGTGTCCAATCCAATATGTGTTCAGTTGAGACAAGAACGCAAGAGACAATGTTAATACAGCCTGGAAAATGATTTCCCCAAATCCTTTATTCAAATCACCTATATAACACTAACAAATACATAACATCAGATCCTGAGATACTGGTCAAGTACTACGAAGGCAAAGTAAGTGTGTAACTGTGAAATTAAGAAAAGGTGTGCCTCTGGGATGACCCAGAGGGATGGTATGGGGAGTGAGGTGGGAGGGGGGTTCAGGATGGGGAACACGTGTACACCTGTGGTGGATGCATGTTGATGTATGACAAAACCAATACAATATTGTAAAGTAAAAATAATAATAAAAAATAATCTAAAAAAAAAGGGGAAAAAAAATAAAAAATAAAAAATAACAGGGGTGTCTATTTAATACTACAGAGCTTAAACAATTACCACTAACCTAGAATGTAGTGATAGGTTCCAGTGAAGGGTGTCAGATTCATGATCTCCAAACAAGAAGATTTCACTTTGGGACCACAGACCAGGCACCAGGGTTGATGGCTCAAGAGCATTTGTGTAGCAGAGTTTTATTAAAGTGAAAAAGGGACAGAAGTTTCTGACGTAGACATCAGAAGGGGGTGGAGAGTGACCCCTTGCTAGTCTAAACAAGGGAGCTATTTACTTTTTTAATCAGTAATTACAATAAATCAAAAGAATGTCTCAAGGTTGTAAAAATTTTACCAGACCCACTCCCACAATCCTAAAGGAAATCAGTTCTAAATATTCATTGGAAGTACTGATGCTGAAACTAAGACTCCAATACTTTGTCAAGATGATGGAAAGAGCTGACTTATTTCAAAAGACCCTGATGCTGGGAAAGATTGAAGGCTGGAGGAGAAGGGGACGACAGAGGATGAGATGGCTGGATGGCATCACCGACTCAATGGGTTTGAGTAAACTCCGCGAGTTGGTGATGGACAGGGAGGCTTGGTGTGCGGAGGTCCATGGGTTGCAAATAGTCAGACAAGACTGAGCAACTGAACTGAACTGAACCAGACTCTCTCCCATAATATAAATTCTAAGATATCAGGATTAGCCAGAATGTTTTCAGGAAGGAGAAACTGTGCTCAAGCAGGATACATTTTGTTATATAATCCCTAGTACAGAGTTTAAACCGAGTTTTTTGTTGTTTAATCATCAGTTCTGGGCTTAAAGAAAAAGTCCTGTGTCTAAGACTCATAAAGACATAAAAAAGTCATTTTATGTGTCTAAGACCAAGGAATGTAAAGAGAAAGAAGGTATTTGTCTTTTCCTCCTTTAGAATTGCAGACCCGTATCTCCTTCTTGAGAGTCCCAGACCACCCCCTTCCCCCTTCCTCCTCGGGACCCTGGACTTCTTATCAACCTGCCTAGGAATTGACTCACAGGAGGCAGAGTATATCAAGGAAGAAAAAGGTTTCAAGCATAATGAATTATCCTGAAGCCTTTCTTTCCAAATTCATACATACCCATTTCCCTTAGAAAGGAGAGATTTCAAACTATTGTGGGAATCAGAAATTTTCAGAAACATTCTAGAAATGATGGAACCAAAGCCCAGTAGGTAGATAAGGGATTCTGGAAGGAAGCTGTCATCATCCAAGCAGGCCAGCTTCCTAGAGTTCTCTCACATCACGTCCCTGTACAGTGCCCATTGAAAATTTTGTGAAAAACTCTGGACCACTGAATTGAGTCACTGGGCTTCCCAGCTGGCTCAGTGGTAAAGAATCTGCCTTCCAGTGCTGGAGATGCGGCTTCAGTCTCGGGGTGGAGAGAATCCCGGGGAGGAGGAAATGGCAACCCACTGCAGAATTCTTGCCCGGAAAATCCCATGGACAGAAGAGAGTTGATTCTACGTATAATGGCACTTTCAAACTCTGTTCTAAATATCTAAATGGCATGCAGGTGCCAAGTCATCACTGCATTTCCCAACGTCCTTAAAATCCCAACACCAAACCACATCCCAGTGGGAGTGAGGATAGGAGTGACTGCAAATGCTGATCTCTCACAAAAAGAATATTTTCAACAGTTGAATGTCGCCGATTGACGTTGAGAATTCATCATGCTCCACAGAAAGTGAGGCTGCAGACAACAGAGAAAATGCTCTGGGACACAAGGAAGTAGTCTAAAGGGCTGATCTGCACTATCATAAGAAGAAATAGGAAAAAATAAGATGATAATAAATGCCCGGGAAGAAAAATTAGAAGCAGAGAGCTAAAGGCTTGCATATTCTCATTCGGGCATTTTAGGAGGAAAGCAGACACAGCCTGAGACCCAGGACAGGATATTTACCTGAGCTGCCATTTCCTCCCCTTCTTCCTCCTGCTCTGTCTTCTCTGGGGATATTACGCGGCAAACGCACTTCTGAGTTTTGAGAAAATACCTTGGAGGGCATCAACACAACTTTCTAACCTGCAACCACCGCTCCTACAAACACAAGGATTTTGAAAAGCTGAGAAGACCGACCTCTCCTGTCCTCTGTCTCAGGAGAGATTCAGGGACAATCAATTCCTACCTAGAGACCAGCCTGTGAACTCATTTCTTGATTGTTCTTTCCCCATAGAGAGCTCCTAACACTCTGCTCACACAGATGATGTGAGCTGACTGACTTCCCCGGTCCAAATCCAGCTAGACCAACCCTGCTGCCTCTCCTCAGACTGACTCCGGGGCTCAGCTCTAAGATGGACCAGATGGACCAGGAGCCACGTCCTTAACCCGGGCCTCTGCTTAGAATCTCCTGGAACACTTCCTACAAACCACACTGATGCTCCCACAGGACCACATAGAACTCTGTTGGGAGGGCATCAGTGAGGTCATTTCTGAAACGGGTCACGTAATCCTGATGGGAAACCAGAAGGAAACCACTTGGCTAGAGATTCTTTCTGAACCATTTCAATGAATACAAATCCCTGGTGGTCAGGTTCCCACTCCAAGAACTTATGAATCTGCAGGTCTACAGTCGGGCCGTGAAAGGAGTCATCAGCAAATCCCATTTTTTCTGATGTTTCTTCCCCGAAACCAACGTTCCGGAGTCCTGAGCTCAAAATCTCACACTCACCACACCTAAGACCTCTCTGTAGGGGACGATTTAGGGCAGGAATTTCTGAGAGAGGTTAAAGCTAGAATCAGGCAGAGAAAACAGGAGTACTTGGAGTTCAGCTTTTATACTTTACCCTGAGTGAAGTGCCTCAGGCTCTCTAGGCTGAGTGTGGGTTAATTCATTCAAACCAAGTCAAGGATTCCGGTGAGCACTGTGAGCGTGTTGAAAGGTTGTTGTTCAACCAAAAAAGACCCCTGGATTCTTGGCCTCCTGAGGAGAAGAATTCAATCTGGAGCCAGAGATGAGGCTTGATCGCTCAGAGCTTTTGTGTAATAAAGTTTTATTAAAGTATAAAAGAGATAGAGAAAGCTTCTGACATAGACTTCAGAAGGGGCAGAAAGAGTGCCCCCTCGCTAGTGTTAGCAAAGGAGTTACATACTATTATTTAGTTATTCCAGTGAATAAAAAGACTGTCTGGAGGTTGTAAAGACCTCACTAGGCCCACTCCCATAATTTACATTTTAAGACAATAAGATTAGCCAGAAAGTTTTTTTCCCGAGTGT
Source organism: Bubalus kerabau (assembly GCF_029407905.1). Taxonomy (NCBI): domain Eukaryota; kingdom Metazoa; phylum Chordata; class Mammalia; order Artiodactyla; family Bovidae; genus Bubalus; species Bubalus kerabau. The sequence goes on from NC_073640.1 coordinate 64,124,404, forward strand.
CCTCAAACAGGAAAAAACCACGTTTGTCCTTTCTTCCTCCTTGAGAATTCCAGACCCCTCTCTCCTTGGGGACCCCTGGACTTATCAACCTGCCAAGAAATTGACTCTCTCAGTGTGATTGAACGGGGGTCTGTGGATAGACCCTGAGGTCCAGCAAGACTGCTGGTCTCAAGGAAGGGGTTCATCTAGTGCATGTGCTCACAAGACTGGCTGGTGTGAGCTCAAGGACCTGCAGGCTGCCTGATCCCCAGACAGATGCTGAGGCAGCAACATCATGGAGCAGTTTAGGGAAACTGTCAACAATACTCTGTATCATCTTTCTTACTAGAATCATCCCAGTGTCTAAGCAGTTACAAAATGAGAGAGGAGATACAACCTAGAAATGATGGAATGTACATGAAGTTATGAGAAGTTTAAATCCAGTGAGTAAACTAATTTCCCCATATGCCATCTTTGTGTGTTACCGAACAGTTAATTGCGGTCTCTTCACTACAACCTTAAATAAGGTGGGCGAGGTTGCTGTTGGTGGTGGGTTAACATTTCATACATTACAACAACCGAAACAATAAAAGCCATTCACTTTTATGAATAACCATGTATTAAATTTCACACATAGTTGAAATAAAACCTTTTACAATCCGCGGTATGATCCATGATTAAATACAGATCAAAAATACGGAGAAAGATATTCCTTTGTTGATAGAACGATGTGAGATTTCTGATTTCCATGGCTTACCAAACAAAGACTAGGAAGCACTTAGCAAGCATGATATGCACCAATTCCATGCCTTTTCCAGGAAAGCTTTCTTACGTTTCTAGGTTATTACTGTCCTTATTTCAACACTGTCAAGTAGTAATCATGACTTGTGTTGATATTATAAAGATACATCAATATTGCAGTGAACTGTCATTGTGTTCTTCTTACAAATGAAGGATATTACTATTGAAACATTACAACGAACTTCTGTCTTTCTTTAATACACGGAAAGATTAAATGATCACTTACTTCATGGCAACCTCCAGATATTTCACGTCAACGACAAATACCTCTATTTAAATGTTCATTGTCCATTTTACATTATGCTATCCTCAATCTTCTAACGGAGATTAGATAGAAATGGTTGCAACACAACATAAAAAGGCTAATCTTTAATAAAACATCAAAAACCTATGTTTGCAAACACACTAGAAAGAAAGCATAACGTGGATTATGAGTGGTGAATTACATTCAATTCAAATAATGTCACATCACATCATTATTAACAAGCATATATACATTGCTAAGAACTGTAATGTTCTAACCATCAACCTTCATCTCACGATTCATGCTAAAATATCCATTTTCCACCAGTTTTAACTATGGAGTGCTCCCTGCAGTCATTCTCCTTCAGAGAAACTTCTGAAAGGAAAATTGATGAAATGCCTTCTAGTACGCATATTTCGGAGAAGGCGATGGCACCCCACTCCAGTACTCTTGCCTGGAAATTCCCATGGATGGAGGAACCTGCTGGGCTGCGGTCCTTGGGGTCGCAAAGAGTCGGAGACGACTGAGCTACTTCACTTTTCACTTTCATGCATTGAGAAGGAAATGGCAACCTACTCCAGTGTTCTTGCCTGGAGAATCCCAGGGACGGGGGAGCCTGGTGGGCTGCCATCTACGGGGTCGCACAGAGTCAGACACGACTGAAGCGACCTAGCAGCAGGAGCACGCATCTTTACTTCGATTTAACTTTTGATTAAATACCTTTCTATATATTTGTTACATCATTTCCATTGGTTTCTTATATAAACTCTTGTGTTTTCTGATGCATGTTTAGGGCAAACGTCTTCCATCACTTGTTCCATTACTAGGGCTTCTCTCAAGTGTGTGTTCTCAGATGTTTAGTGAGATTACTACTATGACTAAAGGCTTTGTCACATTCTGTACATTTATAAGGTCTCTCTCCAGTATGAATTCGCTGATGTTGAGTAACATGTGAGCACTGAATAAAGGCTTTGTCACATTCTTTACATTTATACGGTCTCTCCCCAGAATGAATTAGCTGATGTCGAGTAAGAAGTGAGGGACGATGAAAGGCTTTGTTACATTCTTTACATTTATAAGGTTTCTCTCCAGTATGAACTCGAAAATGTGTAGTAAGAATTGAATTCCGATGAAAGGTTTTGCCACATTCTGTACATTCATACGGTCTCTCCCCAGTATGCATTCACTGATGCTTAGTAAGACTAGAACCCTTAATGAAGGCCTTGCCACTTTCTGTACCTTTATAACATCTATCCCAAGTATGAATTCGGTGATGTTGAGTAAGGGTGTTTTCGTAATAAAGGCTTTGCCACATTCTTTACACTTATAAGGTCTCTCTCCAGTATGAATTTGCTGATGTTCGGTAAGATGTGAGCCACGATAAAGGCTTTGTTACATTCTTTACGTTTATAAGGTCTCTCCACAGAATGAATTCACTGATGTCCAGTAAGATGTGAGGAACGGATAAAGGCTTTGTTACATTGTTTACATTTATAAGGCTTCTCTCCAGTATGAATTCGCTGATGATAGGTTAGCTGTGAGTAGCAGATAAAGGCTTTGCTACATTCTGTACATTTGTAAGGCTTTTCTCCTGTATGAATTCGCCAATGTTGAATAAGATTTGAGTTGTGATTAAAGGCTTTGCCACATTCTGTACATTTATAAGGTTTCTCTCCAGCGTGAATTCTCCGATGTTTAGTAAGAAGTGAGCTATGGTTAAACGCCTTGGTACATTCTGTACATTTGAAGGGTTTCCTTCCTGTATGAATTTTCTAATGTCTACGTAGATGGCATGAGTTACTAAATACTTTCCCACATATATTACACTTGTTTTCTTTCTGTGGATTCTGAACAGTCTGCTGTTGAATAAGTTCTGAAGACTGATTAGAAACCTTCCCATATTCAGTACAAGTCCACTCTTCAGTACAAGTACTCTTATCTAGAGAAAAACCTGACATTTGATCAAAGGTATTTCTACATTTATTACTTTTAGAATCCTTGTTTGATGTTTCGGTACCCTGATGTTTCCTAAGGTTTGAGTCTCCTTCAACCCTATACCCATTTTCATTGCCTGAATACCTTCTCAGTCCACCATAAATACTCTTGTAATTATTGGAGCTGGAGCTGTTACTTAAGGTCTGACTCATTTTATTACATATGGAAAGTTGTTGTGTATTAACCATATCACAATATTTACTGAACAATGATGGCTGGATTATGTCTCCTCCATTATTATCAACATTATATATCATGGAATGGAGAGAAAATATCTGTCGGGGGAAGAAAAATGACTCTCTGCTCACGGATCTCTCAAATTGATTAGATAGTGAATTTTCCCACTCAGTGTTAAATTGTAGGTGTTCAGACATCCCTGAATGTATGTTTAGCCGAAGCCTACGTTCACAATTGTATGAATGAGGATTTGCAGTAGAGACTAAATTACCTTCCATATTTTCCACATGTCCCTTCAGAGAATATGTAGGTTTCAAAAAAGGATGGAAATCTTTTCTTAAACACTTACACTTCTCGGCAGATATTGAAGATTGAAGTTGGTGTTTTCCCAGTTCGACTCACGTTGCTCATTGCTTTTGGCAGTATTGCTAGCATTACGTGTAACTGCCTCCATTTCTTTATGTCCATATAAACATCCCTCTGTCTTTCATATACCCTTGTATATTCCCAGTCTTTCATTAAATTTAAGTTTCTGAGGTGAAATATTTGATATATTCCTAGGTTTGCTTTTGGGAATACATCTTCTAACGCTGCATTCCTCGGCATCAAATCCTGGGTGTCTTGTGGAGACATAGCTGAAAGATACCAAATAACAAGTAATTTTCCCTGCTATTCTCAGTGAATATCTTTAAAGATTTAAAGAAAATTGATGACCATTAGCTAGTTTAAAAATAAAATAGAGACCGAAGGATCAAGATGCCAGAGGCTTAGGCAGATGCGGAGCTCATCTGTCTGTCCACAAATGAATGAGAAATGGAACAATTCTCTCGGAGCCCAGCTGAACAGTAGCAGAGGCCCTTGGATATCTGAAAGGACAAGAAAGATTCCTGCTGAGCCAGGTAGGACAAAAGAAAGAAGGAAAAGGAAGAGGAGAGGAAGTGGGTTGGGGCGTGTAACCCAGCCGGGAGATGAAAGTGAGGAGATGTCTCCATATCCGGGGAAGACTCTCACTGGGGGAGCTCAGTTTGGACAGAAGGAAAGCCTCATTCTCTGTGCGAAGAAAACATGGCAAGCAGCGTGTGGCAGCAGGACAGAGTGAGACCTGCACACAGGGTGCTGACCCCAGCCCTGCCCACCCAGCCTTAGAGGCATGTCCACCAATGCAGACAAGGGCTGGGTGCTGAAATGTGGGGTTTGTAGAGCGGACCAAGGCAAAGGACTACTATTGGCTATGAGGAAACATCCTGAAGGGATGGCCATGACGGAGGAGCTCTGCAAACAAGATGCTTGTGGTGAAGCCTGAACCACCATAGAGCAGAGTGCCATTGGTGAGTGACGCCCAAACAAGAAGCCCATTGCATCCCTTGTCCCTTGTGCCGGCCTCTGCTCTCCAAGGACTATGAAGAACTCCATCCACGTAGGACTTTTAGCCCCCAGCCAGGGCCTCCCCCATCCAACGCCTCCACAATCAGCAGAATCCTGTGCTCTGGGGCAGCTTAAGGAGAAGACACTTGTGAGTTGGCCACACGCACAGATGGAGCTGAAAGCACAGGTGAAACCCAGGGATAAAGAAGAAACCTGAAACCTCTCCTTGGAGCAACACAAACCAAGGGCTTACACCCATGACCGGCCTTGTAACCTCAGCCTCTACAGAGCATCTGAATCAACAACCAGCGCTCTCTCAGTCATGGCAGGTGTAGCTTTAGCAGCTGTAGACTTTGGGGGCTTCTACACAAGGGGGGTTGGGCCAGGACAGAGCCTGAGCTTCTCCGTAGCACCACAGCGGGTTCAGCTGCACACTCAATGCAATCCCAGGACCTGACTTCACTGAATCTATGCTGGTGACCTTGCGAAAACAACAGCTGAGAGACACCAGGGCCATGTGCCATCATGCCCATGGTTAAGGTGGTCCAAGAGCAGTGCCAACACTACATATCATGAGAGCCTGCAGAACGCATGAGAGGGGACACCAGAGCACACCCTGAGGTGCACATTCCTAGAGGAGCAATACTCAGTGACTTCTCTCCCAGTGGGTGTGCTCCAATCCCACCTGCCTGGCACCACAGATCAGATTCACAGCAAAGACTCAGATCTGGGGGCTCTATTACTCCACGCAGAGAGCAGGCACCACCAGAGACAGGGCAGTAACAACCACTGAACAAGGGGGAAACAGCCCTGAATATCCACGGCAGGCTCTGGTCACAGTTCACAGCAATCAAAGCACAGATCAAGAGAGGATAAGAGCACAAACCTCTGGACCAACCTCATCTACTAAGGTGCAGATACCAGAAGGAAGATTAACTAGGTTTCTGCACCTTTCAAAACAGAGACCACACACAGAATGCTGGACAAAATGAGATGGCAAAGATATAGGTTATAGGGGAAGAAACAAGATAATAACCTCCAAGGACCACTGAATTAAGAGGTGATAGGCAATCTAATAATTCCATCTTGCTTTTAGTCATCTTAAGTGGAGACACCAAACACTTTCACAAATCCTAGGTGCCTAGTAATTTTTAAATGCACTTCTTGCCACACATGTTTCTGAGAATGTTCTATTAGATATTTCAATCTAAAAATCATAGATGATAGTGACAGAGAACTAAGCAGAAACTGAGGACACATAAGACTGTGTCCGAGGAAGCTGAATAGAAATAAGATAAACTTAATATAGTACTGGTTTTAAGAAATTAAATAAGAAGATAGACTTTAAAACTATAATTGAAGGAGGGAATTCTACTCATTGCTCTGTGGAGACCTAAATGGGAAGGAAATCAATAGAACGGTCAAGACTAGAGATCTCCTTAAGAAAATTAGAAGTACTGGGAATATTTCATGCAAAGATGGGAACAATAAAGGACAGAATCGGGATGGACCTAAAAGAAGCAGACGATATTAAGAGAAGTTGGCAAGAATACAGGGAATAAGTATACAAAAAAGATCTTAATGACCGAGATAACCACGATGGTGTGGTCACTCACCTAGTAACAGACATCCCGGAATCCAAAGTCAAGTCAGCCTTAGAAGGCATGAACACCAACAAAGCTGATGGAACTCCAGCTGAGGTATTTCAAGTCCTAAAAGATGATAATGCTAAAGTTCTGCAACTCGATAGGCCAGCAATTTTGGAAAACTCAGCAGTGGCCGCAGGACGGGAAAAAGTCAGTTTTCATTCCAATCACGAAGAAAGGCAAGGCCAAAGAACGCTCAAACTACTACACAATTTCCCTCATTTCAAACAATAGCAAAGGCTCAAAATTCTCCAATTGAGGCTTTAACAGTACCTGAACCGAGAGCTTCCAGATGTTCAAGCTGGATTTAGAAACGGCAGAGGAATCAGAGATCAAATTGCCAACATCCCTTGGATCATGTAAAAAGTTAGAGAGCTCTGGAAAAACAATTACATCTGCTTTATTGACTACACCACAGCCTTTGATTTGTGAATCACAAGAAACTGTGGGAAATTCTTAAAGAGATGGGAACACCAGACTACCTTACCTGTCTGCTGAGAAATTTGTATGCATGTCAAGAAGCAACAGTGAGAACTGGACATGTGACAACGGACTGATTCCAAATTGGGAAAGGAGCACATCATTTGTCACCCTGGTTATTTAACTTATACGCACAGTACTTTATGCAACATATCGGGTTGAATGAAGCACAAATTGGAATCAAGATTTCAGGGAGAAATATCCATAATCTCAGATACACAGATGACACCACCACCACCTTACAGCAGAAAGCAAAGAGGAACTGAGGAGTCTCTTGATGAAACTGAAAGAAGAGGGTGAAAAAGCTGGTTGAAACTCAACATTCAAAAAGCGAAGATCAAGGCAGTGGTCAGATCGTTTCATGGCAAACAAGGGGAGAAACCGTGGAAACAGTGAGAGACTTTAAGTTTTGGACTTCGAAAATCACTGCAGATGGAGACTACAGCCATGACAGTAAAAGACGCTTGCTCCTTGGAAGAAAAGGTATGACCAACCTAGGCAGCATATTAAAAAGCAGAAACATTACTTTGCTGACAAAGGTCAATCTAGTCAAAGCTATGGTTTTTCCAGTAGTCATGTATGGATGTGAGAGTTAGACCATGAAAAAGCTGAATGCCGAAGAATTCATGCTTTTGAGCTGTGGTGTTGGAGACGACTTTTGAGAGTCCCTTGGACTGCAAGAAGACCACACCACTCCATCCTAAAGGAAATCAGTCCTCAATATTCATTGGAAGGACATGGTGAAGCTGAAGCTCCGATACTTTGGCCACCTGATGCAAAGAACTGATGCACTGAGAAAGACCCTTATGCTGGGAAAGATTGAAGATGAGAGGAGAAGTGGACGACACAGGGTGAGATGGTTGCATGGCATCACTGACTCAATGGACATGAGTTTGAGCAGGCTCTGGGAGTTGGTGATGGACAGGGAAGCCTGGTTTCTGCAGACCATGGATCGCAGACTCAGACTTTACTGAGCAACTAAAGTGAACCGACTGATATTTATAATTAATTCTCTTTGCTGTATAGGAGTACAAAATTGGAAAACAGCTATATTCCAATTAGAACTTTTAATAAAGATTTCTTTATATAATCTAAACATTGTCGTAGTTTAAATCAACCATTAATAATATAGTGGAAAATGTGCTAAGATTTTATGTCCATTTATTTTAAAATTCTATGAGGTAATAGAATATAATAAGTATTTTAGCATGTTAGAATTCAGGCAAATACACTAAAGATATTTAATCTGAGATCATATAATGAAAAGAGAAACTTTGAAGTCAACCTCAGATGTGCATTGTTTCATTTTCACCAGGTTTTGCTTTCTACAATGAAAACTTACTTAAATTTGAAATTTATTTAGAAGGTCCTATGTGTCGCTCCCAGTGGATAAGAAATTATAAATCAGAGAACAAAAACCCGTCCCTAGGATTCATAGAAGTTTGGCAGTTTGTCTACCACTTCACTCACACATTTCTGTCTAGAGGTAGAAGGAAATGTTAAAAGGACTGTCATACAGCTACTCAGAAATGGGCAGAGTTTTCCTAGGGCCCCCAGAAATGGAAGAACAACGAATGAATGCAGTTTGTCACAAGGCACGAGGAGACTTTTAGTTTACACTGTGATGGAGAATGGACATCAGTGGAGAAATAACTCCAGAAAGAATGAAGGGATGGAGCCAAAGCAAAAAGAATGCCCTGCTGTGGATGTGACTGATGATAGAAGCAAGGTCCAATACTGTAAAGAGCAATATTGCATAGGAACCTGGAATGTCAGGTCCATGAATCAAGGCAAATTGGAAGTGGTCAAACAAGAGATGGCAAGAGTGAATGTTGACAATCTAGGAATCAGCGAACTGAAATGGACTGGAATGGGTGAATTTAACTCAGATGACCACTATATCTACTACTGCGGGCAGGAATCCCTCAGAAGAAACGGAGTAGCCATCATGGCCAACAAAAGAGTCCGAAATGCAGTACTTGGATGCAATCTCAAAAATGACAGAATGATCTCTGTTTGTTTCCAAGGCAAACCATTCAATATAACTGATCCAAGTCTATGCCCCAATCAGTAACGCTGAAGAAGCTGAAGTTGAACGGTACTATGAAGACCTACAAGACCTTTTAGAACTAACACCCAAAAAAGATGTCCTTTTCATTATAGGGGACTGGAATGCAAAAGTAGGAAGTCAAGAAACACCTGGAGTAACAGGCAAATTTGGCCTTGGAATACGGAATGAAGCAGGGCAAAGACTAAAAGGGTTTTGCCAAGAAAATGCACTAGTCATAACAAACACTCTCTTCCAACCACACAAGAGAAGACTCTACACATGGACATCACCAGATGGTCAACACCGAAATCAGATTGATTATATTCTTTGCAGCCAAAGATGGGGAAGCTCTATACAGTCAGCAAAAGCAAGACCAGGAGCTGACTGTGGCTCAGACCATGAACTCCTTATTGCCAAATTCAGACTTAAATTGAAGAAAGTAGGGAAAACCACTATACCATTAAGGTATGACCTAAATCAAATCCCTTATGATTATACAGTGGAAGTGAGAAATAGATTTAAGGGCCTAGATCTGATAGATAGAGTGCCTGATGAACTATGGAATGAGGTTCGTGACAATGTACAGGAGTCAGGGATCAAGACCATCCCATTGGAAAAGAAATGAAAAAAGCAAAATGGCTGTCTGGGGAGGCCTTACAAATAGCTGTGAAAAGAAGAGAAGCAATAAGCGAAGGAGAAAAGGAAAGATATGAACATCTGAATGCAGAGTTCCAAAGAATAGCAAGAAGAGATAAGAAAGCCTTCTTCAGCAATCAATGCAAAGAAATAGAGGAAAACAACAGAATGGGAAAGACTAGAGATCTCTTCAAGAAAATCAGAGATACCAAAGGAACATTTCATGCAAAGATGGGCTCGATAAAGGACAGAAATAGTATGGACCTAACAGAAGCAGAAGATATTAAGAAGAGATGGCAAAAATACACAGAGAAACTGTACAAAAAAGATCATCACGACCCAGATAATCACGATGGTGTGATCACTGACCTGGAGCGAGACATCCTGGAATGTGGAGTCAAGGGGCCTTAGAAAGCATCACTACAAACAAAGCTAGTCGAGGTGACAGAATTCCAGTTGAGCTATTCCAAATCCTGAAAGATGATGCTGTGAAAGTGCTGCACTCAATATGCCAGCACATTTGGAAAACTCAGCAGTGGCCACAGGACTGGAAAAGGTCCGTTTTCATTCCAATCCCAAAGAAAGGCAATGCCAAAGAACGCTCAAACTACCGCACAATTGCACTCAACTCACACACTAGTAAAGTAATGCTCAAAATTCTCCAAGCCAGGCTTCAGCAATACATGAACCGTGAACTTCTTGATGTGCAAGCTGGTTTTAGAAAAGGCAGAGGAACCAGAGATCAAACTGCCAACATCCGCTGGATCATGGAAAAAGCAAGAGAGTGCCAGGAAAACATCTATTTCTGCTTTATTGACTATGCCAAAGCCTTTGACTATGTGGATCACAATAAACTGTGGAAAATTCTTCAAGAGATGGGAATACCAGACCACCTGATCTGCCTCTTGAGAAATTTGTATGCAGGTCAGGAAGCAACAGTTAGAACTGGACATGGAACAACAGACTGGTTCCAAATAGGAAAAGGAGTACGTCAAGGCTGTATATTGTCACCCTGTTTATTTAACTTATATGCAGAGTACATCATGAGAAACGCTGGACTGGATGAAACAGAAGCTGGAATCAAGATTGCCGGGAGAAATATCAATAACCTCAGATATGCAGATGACACCACCCTTCTGGCACAAAGTGAAGAGGCACTAAAAAGCCTCTTGATGAAGGTGAAAGCGGAGAGTGAAAATGTTGGCTTAAAGCTCAACATTCAGAAAACGAAGATCATGGCATCCGGTCCCATCACTTCATGGGAAATAGATGGGGAAACAGTGTCAGACTTTATTTTTTCGGGCTTCAAAATCACTGCAGATGGTGACTTCATCCATGAAATTAAAAGACGCTTACTCCTTGGAAAGAAAGTTATGACCCACCTAGATAGCATATTCTGCTGGGAGCAGTAGTTCTGCCCCTGGCAAAGGTCATGAGGAAGGAGGCTCGGCATATGCAAAGGCGGGATCGAGCCTCAGGAGTCCCCCTGGAAATTCTCGAGCATCTACCCTCCAAAATCAGTGTCTGCCTACTTTCTGCTTTGTGCTCTCACCTACACCTCTGACTTTTTGGGGGGCCGTCCCCCACTACCTCTCTCTGAAAAACGAATTAACTTACAGCTCCTGTTAATAATTCCTGGGTGTGACAGTGTTTCAACCTACAAACTCCTTTGGAAGTCCTCTAGCCTGCCTGAATAGGTTTTTCCAGCCACATGTGTTTGTTCAGAGCCTCCCAACTGTGAGAGGCATGAGATGTTCTAAACTGTCTGAATACAGATTCCTTTGAGCAGTTAAAAGATTGATTAGAAATTGTATTGGTGAAGGGTTTTTCACTTCTTGCGCCAATGTTTGCTGCTAAGTTTCCATATCCCTTACCTGCTGTGTTCCTGGCAATGTATTGATTAATATAATTGGTGTAAGTAGTAGCTTTAATGTTTGTAATCTTGGACCCTTGAGTTAATTCTTTTTCTTGTTATACCCCACCACACCTTTGCCCTATAGGAATGCAACTTTATCTAATGCTTTTGGAGGGTGGCGCCTGACTTTAATCACCTTTAGAGAAAAATAAGTTTCTTAAAATGTTAACAGGCTTCCTGGCCAGAAGATGATGCAAATCACCTAAACTTTTGCATATGATAAGTTTGCAGGAAGAAAGCCTGGCTTACTGCATGACTCTACCCCTTCCCCCATTATCCTCTATGCATAACTTAAGGTATAAAAACTACTTTGGAAAATCATATAGATCACTGGGAAATAATGTATTCACTTAGCCCAAGTAACAAAGAAGATTTCAAAGGTAAACCTAGAACAGATCACTTCAGAGGTAAAGAAACTTAAAATCCATTATCAAAGGCAGCTCAACATCGCAAGAAAACATGTATTTATGCACAAAACTCTTCCCTTGGTGTCCTCTTTCCATAAAACCTTATCACTTTCTGTACCCATTACTTTGTTCTCCCATGCTGAAAGAGCCACCTCTAAGTCAGACCTACTTCCTTTTCTCTTCATAAAATGTAATTTCTTTCCTCATACCTTCTTTACTGAAAATACACATGCTACTTTCCTGAAGCAGCCTAGAACTTAAGCATTTTGTGGATTGGTGAACATAAATACCAGTGATAAGCACTAAAAGAAATATTCTAGAGAACATCTCAGGATGGCATCAAGCATTAGTCATGAATAGTCCAACATCTCTACTTTCTCTGTAAGAGGAAGTTAGTCCTCAGTAATGAATGTTTCAGAATCTTATTTTATTTGCAAATGACCTAGCTAGTCAATAAACTTCCATCACTTAGTTTGGCACAGCCCTAGAAAGTCAGGATACCGAAATCTAGAGAATGTTTTAGAGAGATATTTCTAAAGTATAATTATTCTTAAAAGAGTTTCTCTGAAAGACCATATCTCTTTTACATTTTCTTTGAAGTTTTTTTTTTTTCTTTTTTCTTCCCCTTTCCTAGAGGTACTTTCCTGGTTGAGAAACTTGGAACAGATATAAAAATATAACAATATGTAAGTAATAATAAACCTAGGCACAATGAAAATACTGTGCTTAATGACTCTTAGACATATCTACATTAGATTAGCAAACAAACATTAATGCTAGATATTTCATATTTCCCAGTTCACATGAATCTGAAATTCACTTAGGTAAATTTCTCTTGGAGTTAGAATTGTCTGATTTGTAAGCACTTACCTTCCTTGAGGTGAAGTGAGTGAAGTCGCTCAGTCATGTCCGACTCTTTGCGACCCCGTGAACTGTAGCCCACCAGGCTCCTCCGTCCATGGGATTCTCCAGGCAAGAATACTGGAGTGGGTTGCCATTTCCTTCTCCAGGGGATCTTCCCAACCCAGGGATCGAACGCAAGTCTCCTGCATTGCGGGCAGATGCTTTAACCTCTGAGCCATCAGGGATGCCCTTTAGGCCATTTAAATTAGAACTCATTTAGAACTTCAGCAATATTATAAAAAAAAAAAAAGCACACTGAGCCATACATAAATCCAGACAGACAGACAGAGATTTCATAGTTTCCTGGTTAAGATTTAAAACATCTCTTTGACTGTTTGTTTGTTTGGCTTGAAGTTCTGATTTGCCCCAGGCTGAGTCAGGTCTCAGGCAAAGTGGGCAGTGACATTCAAGGACATGGAAAGGGTTAACTACAAGTTTTTCCCTAGGCAGGCCTTTTAACAAGCTGCTGCTGCTGCTGCTGCTAAGTCGCTTCCGTCGTGTCCGACCCCATAGACGGTAGCCCACTGGGCTCCCCCATCCCTGGGATTCTCCAGGCAAGAATACTGGAGTGGGTTGCCATTTCCTTCTCCAACCTAGTTGTTAACAAGCTAGTTGTTTTAAAATGTATATGCAAAAAGAACCGGTTTTGCAGTTTCCAAGGGAAAGAAACTTTTATTTTAACCAGTTTTCTCCAGTCTAAAGAATATCAGGGCCATCCTGTGTCAAAAAGTTACCTTTCCTTTCTGTAGTCTTAGTTTTATAGCTAAAATATAGACCAAATTATGCTCAAATTGACTCTAATATCAGGGGCATTTCAGCTAATAAAAATTTTGGACTGTCCCTGTGGTGGAAAGTGAGGTCTTTGTCCCATCAGAAGAATCTGAAGGCCTAAGGGAATTTGCAGGACTGGGGGAACCTTGGTCCTTGGCAGCCCTGAGAAACAGGAGTACTCAGAAGGGAATTCTTTAGGATGTTCAGGCGTGGGGGAAGCTTGGTTCCCTCTCCACGTGAGAGATAAGCTTCCTTAGAAAGGGATTCTTTAGAAATGTTAGGACAGTTTTTGATCCTTCAGGCTTTTGAATATAGAAGAAACCTGGACCAAAGGGAACCTCAGAATCCTTTCCTAGAGATCATGGGGATATAAAAGGTCACATAGAGGTCATCTAGGAAATCTGATGGAGAGAGAGAGAGGGACAGGAGACAGGCAGGCAACAGAATGTAAGGACATTCTGAATCCTTTCCCGTCTTTTGGCAAAACCTAGTGAGCCATTCAGAGGCCATTTTTGGCGGTCCCCTGTTTGTTTTGGAGCCAGGCCTTTTGAAGGCTGACAAGTATCCAGTTTCTGAGAATGTAGACAAAGGTTGAGTATGAGAGCCTCCTGGGATGTAACAGAACCCACTCATAGCCTATCTACCATAGAATGGGAGTACTGAGAGTCACTGGCTGAGAGAAAGACGTCCCTTTTCCCCCAGTGGTCTCTCCGTGTGACTGAGGGCACAGAATGGCCGAGCGGCCCAACAGTCACATCCAACAGTGAGAGGAGACCTCTGAGAACCATGCAGCTAAGCCACCAGGTGACACGGGCAGAGAAAGACAGAAATTCCTGGGAGCAACCAGGTGACTCACCATTTGGTGATTCCCTGAAACGTGGAAGGCACTCTTGGGATGGCTCAGAGGCAATACCCAGGCTTCTGTAAATCAATCCAAACCAAAATGGAAAGAAGAGAAAGTGACAGGGAAGAAGGCTGAGGCATCCGCCGAACAATATATCCGGGAGGTGGTGGCCTGGGAAGAATGCTTTCTGTTTTGCTTCAACCACTATGAGCCTGACATGGTGGACGGAAGTTGTCTTGCTGCGGGTGGATGCCCTTGTGGCCTGATCCTTTCTGTGTGCCCCCCATCCTCACATGGGAGTCTTTCTGTGGCAAGAGCCCTAATGGCTTTTACGTGTCTGATCTGCGCCCACAGAATATTGGTTGGCATAGTCCTCATTTGCCAAAAAAAAAAAAAAAAAAAAAAAAGGAGAGACCCTCACCCATTCAAGTGGCAGATACTTTGGGCGCAGTGAGCAGTGGGGCGTTTGGAACACACCAGAGGGTAACCCTGGCCAGCATTCCTCAGTTGCCTCCAGAGCAGTTGCCTTTTGGATGAGGGTCCCTGTGAGAAAGGAGAAGTGAGGGCAGGGGTGGGTTGGGGTGGGGGGGGCAAGAGACTCCAAGTCCCTGAACAAGCCACAAAAATGTCACGGTCTGGGTGCCGGTTGGAAAAGAATTTCCAGACATGAGACAATACGGGTTTGGTTTTTCAGTTTCTGCATTCTAAGACCCTCCTTGGTTTTATCTGCTCTTCACTCTTTGGGTAACCACAACCTTGCCAGAAAGAATCATTTTAACTATTTAGTATATGCTCTGTATCTTTCTGATTGCTTTTATCAGAGTCTTGAAAGTGCAAGAGAAATAACTGAAAATCAGTAATGTTGCTCTTGTACTTTTTGGCACAGATTTTAACAAATAGCCATTAAATAGCAGAGCTTAAACATTATTTCAGTTTATGTACTTCAGACTTTAACTAATAAAACACAGATTCACAGTGACAACTCTAAGAAAAGTTGATAGAAGTTTCTGTAACTGAAAAGAATACTAAAGGCAAGAAAAGCTTTAGTCACTCAGTCTGTCCCATTCTTAGTGACCCCATGGACTCTAACTTGCCAGATTCATCTGTCCAAGAAATTCCCAAGCAGGAATACTGGAACGGGTAGTCATTCCCTTCCCCAGAAGTTCTTCAGAAAAACAAAGCAAAAAGAAAAGAAGAAGAAAAAATTGATCAAGTCATGTTAATATTTTCATACACACAGTTCAGTTCAGTTGCTCAGTCGTATCCCACTCTTTGTGATCCCATGACCAGCACGCCAGGCCTCCCGGTCCATCACCAACTCCCGGAGCCTACTCAAACTCATCTCCACGGAGTACAGACATACACTCAAATGGGGCTATATGTTCATTAGGGGGAAGAGAGAGACATTTTCATGTCACTAAACTCAGGTAATTTTGAATGTAGTAAAATGTACATAATGTTAGAGGATGATATTCGTTACTTGCACTGAGCTGTATTTTAAATTTTAATACAGTTGAGCATAGATTAGGACTAATAAGATTCTTGTAAACATTTTGGAAAATACAAAACTGTGAAGAGACTCTGTGATGTGAGCATGGAGTGTACTGGAAAAGATCAGACCTGGGCTTGGGATGAAAACCACCACTCCCCAAACCCAGCATCTCTGCTAAACACACACGAGTGTTCATTTTCCAAAGCAGAAAGAAAGTAAGAAGACAGGAAGTTACTTCATTAATTGTGATAGTTTAGGCACATCCCTCATTTTTCTTTCCAAGACACTTGTTCAAGTCAAGTGGAAAAAAACAAATTCACAGCATGGGAATCTCACAGAAACACTTAAACCAGTGAACATGAGTCATGGGGTAGAAGTACAGGGAGGTGGTAAAAAGACTGTGTCTGTGATTTGAGCCTGGAGTGTTCTGGAAACATCACACCTGGGCTTGACTGATCATTTCGCCTACCCGGAAAACCCACTATGTATAATCAACACAATGAGTGTTCATTCTCAGAAGCAAAGAGAAACCAAGAAGATGGGGAGTTTCTCCATTAACTATGAGCATTTCCACACATTCCTTATTCCTTTTTTCCACAACCTTGTTTAAAGAGAGAGAGAAGTATGAACTTCATAGTCTCATGATGTCAGAGTGACGTCTCCAGAACCAGTGGACATCAGATGTCACGGTGTAAATGAATCACATGAAATGCACAATCACTGCCTGGGCATTCTGGAATTAACAGTGAAATTATAACTTGAATTTAACATTTAAAAATGTCAATTTTATGCAAATTTCATTTCACATATACTTCCCCTGTTTAGTATCCTAATAATGCATTTAAGTAGTAAGACTCAGCAATGCAAAAGACAGCATCTCCTAGTTTTATTTCTGAAAATTTTCTGAAAAACTCTGGTCCTCTGAGTTGAGTCACTGGGCTTCCCAGCTGGCTCAGTGGTAAAGAATCTGCCTGCCAATGCTGGAGATGCAGCTTCAGTCTCCGGGTGGAGAGAATCCCTGGGATGAGGAAATGGGAATCCAATGCAAAATTCTTGCCTGGAAAATCCCATGGACAGAAGAGAGTTGGTTCTTTGTATAATGGCATTCTCAAACTCTGTTTTAAATATCTATATTGCACCCAGATGCTAAGTCATCACTGCATTTCGCAACATCCCTAAAATCCCAACACCAAACCACATTCCAGTGGGAGTGAGGATAGGAGTGACTCCCCATGCTGATCTCTCACAAAAAGAATAGTTTCAACAGTTCAAAGTCCCTGATTCACGTTGAGAATTCATTATGCTCCACAGAAAGCGAGGATGCAGACAATGGAGCAAAGGCTCTGGGACAGAAGGAAGTCTAAAGGGCTGGTCTTCACTATGATAAGAAGAAATGGGAAGAAATAAGATGATGAGATGCCCGGGAAGAAAAACTAGGAGCAGAAAGCTAAAGGCTTGCAGATTCTCATTTGGGCATTTCAGGAGGAAAAGCAGATGCAGCCCCAGACCCAGGACAGGATATTTACCTGAGAAATTGCCATTTCCTCCTCTTCTTCCTCCTGCTCTGTCTTCTCTGGGGATATTACGCTGCAAACGCACTTCTGAAGTTTCAGAAAATACCGTTGAGAGCATCACAATAGCTCTTTAACCTGCAACCAATGCTCCTACAGACAGAAGGGCCTTGAAAAGCTGAGAAGACTGACCTCTCCTGTCCTCTGTCTCAGGAGAGATTCAGGAACAATCAATTCCTACCTGGAGACCAGCCTGTGAACTTATTTCTTGATTGTTCTCTCCCCATAGAGAGCTCCTAACATTCTCCTCACACAGATGATGTGAGCTGACTGCATTTCCCTGTCCAAATCCAGCTAGACCAACCTGTTGCCTCTCCGTGGAGAAAGCCAGGGCTCAGCTCTCACAGATGGATCACGAGGCACTTCCTTAACCAGGGCCTCTGCTTAGAATGCCCTGGAGCACTTCTTAGACACCACAGTGATGCTCCCACAGGACCAACATAGAACTCTGTTGGGAGGGCATCAGTGATCAGTGAGGTCAGTTCCTGACACTGGTCATGTGATCCTGATGGAAAACCAGATGGAAACTACTTGGGTAAAGATTCTTTCTGAACCATTTCAATGAATACAAATCCCTGGTGGTCAGGTCCCCACTCCAAGTAGTTATCAATCTGCAGGTCTACAGTGTGGCCGTTAATGGAGTCATCAGCAAATCCCACTTTTTTCTGATGTTTCTTCTCCCAAACCAACGTTCAGGAGTCCTGAACTCAAAGCCTCACACTCACCACACCTAAGACCTCTCTGTAGGGGAGGATTTCGGTCAGGGATTTCTGAGAGAGGGCAAAGCTAGAATCAGGCAGAGAGAACACCAGTTCTTGCAGTTTAGCCTGTAGAAGTTACGCTGGGTGAGGTGCTCTGGGATCCCTAGGGTGTGTGTGAATTAACCCATTGAAACCAATACAACAAATCCGGTGAGCACTGTGAGGGTGTCATTGAAGGGGGGCTTGTAAAGTAGACCCTGGAGTTCAGCAAGACTGTTGATCTCAAGGAAGCTGGTCATCTAGACCAGGTGCTCACAGGACTGGCTTTTGTGAGTTCAAGAAACCGCAGGCTGCCTGCTGCCCAGACAGATGCTGAGGCAGCAACAGCATGGACCAGTTTACGGAAATTGTCAACAATATTCATTTTTTGATATAAGGATATGAGATTTGTGACTTTTACAGCTTACCAGACAAAGCCTAGGAAGCACTTAGGAAGCGTGGTATACACTAATTCCACGCCTCTTCCAGGAAGACTTTCTAATACGTTTCCGGGTTATCACAGAAGCTGTCTTCATTTCAACATTGTCAAGTAATAATCATGACTTGTGTGTTGATATTATAAAGCTACATCAATATTGCAGTGAACTCTCATTGTGTTTTTCTTACAAATCAAGGATATTACTATTGAAACTTTAGAACCAACTTCTATCTTACTTTAATACATGGAAAGATTAAATGATCACTTACATCATGGCAACTTCCAGATATTTCACATCAGTGCCAAACACCTCCATTTAGATGGTCACTGTCCATTTTACATTATGGTATCCTTCATCTT
Source organism: Bubalus kerabau (assembly GCF_029407905.1). Lineage (NCBI taxonomy): Eukaryota > Metazoa > Chordata > Mammalia > Artiodactyla > Bovidae > Bubalus > Bubalus kerabau. The sequence continues at coordinate 64,143,219 of NC_073640.1, forward strand.
CTAATGGAGGATAGATAGAAATGGTTGCAACACAATATAAAAAGGCTAATCTTTAACAAACCGTAAAAAAACTACGTTTTCCAACACAGTAGAAAGCTTAGTATGGATGGAGTGTTCAATTACATTCATGTAAAAGAATCTAAAATCACGTCATTCTAAACAAGCATACAGATAGCAATCCACTCCAGTCCTATTGCCTGGAAAATCCCATAGACACAGGAGCCTGGTAGGCTACAGTCTATGGGGTTGCAAAGTTGGACACAACTGAGCGACTTTACTTTTGCTTTCATACATACATTGCTAAGAATTGTAACTTTCTAACCACCAACCTTCATCTCACGATTCATGCTAATATGTCCATTTTCTATGTGTTTTAACTATGGAGTACTCCCTACAGTCATTGTACTTCAGAGAAACTTCTGAAAACAAGATTGATGAAATGCCTTCTATTATGCAATCTCTGATATTTATTTCCATTTAACTTTTGATTAAATACTTTTCTACATATTGGTTACGTCATTTCCATTGTTTTTTTTTTTTTTTTTTTTCTATAAACTCTTGTGTTTTCTGGTGCATGTTTAGGGCAAACCTCTTCCATCACTTGTTCCATTACTAGAATTTCGCTCCAGTGTGTGTTCTCAGATGTTTAGTGAGATAAGCACTCTGACTACAGGCTTTGCCACATTCAGTACATTCATAAGGTCGCTCTCCAGTATGCATTCGCCGATGTTGAGTAAGAGCAGAGTTGTAACCAAAGACTTCGCCATATTCAGTACATTTATATGGTCTCTCTCTAGTATGCATGCGCCGATGCTCAGTAAGATTATAACGCGTAATAAAGGCCTTGCGACATTCTGTCCATTTATAACGTCTATCCCCAGTATGAATTGGGTGATGTTGAAAAAGGGCTGAACTCCTAATAAAGGCTTTGCCACATTCTTTACATTTGTATGGTTTTTCACCAAATGGATTCGATGATGTCGAGTAAGAATTGAGCAATGATGAAAAGCTTTGTTACATTCTTTACCTATATCAGGCTTCTCTCCAGTATGGATTTGCTGATGAGAGGTTAGATCTGAGTAACAGATAAAGGCTTTGCTCATTCTGTACATTTATAAGGTTTCACTCCAGTATGAATTTGCAAATGTTGAGTAAGATGTGAGTTGTAAGTCAAGGCTTTGCCACATTCTGAATATTTATAAGATTTCTCTCCAGAGTGAATTCGCTGATGTCCAGGAAGAAATAAGGAATGACAAAGGCTTTGTTACATTCTTTACATATATAAGGTTTCTCTCCAGTATGAATTCGCTGATGTTGAATAAGGTCTGAGTTGCAAGTAAAGGCTATGCTACATTCTGTACATGTATAAGGTGTCTCTCCAGCATGAATTCACTGATGTTGAATAAGGCCTGAGTTGTAAGTAAAGGCTTTGCTACATTCTGTACATTTATAAGGTTTCTCTCCAGCATGAATTCGCTGATGTTTAATAAGGTTTGACTGGTAAGTAAAGGCTTTGCCATATTCTGTACATTTATATGGTTTCTCCCTAGTGTGAATTCGCTGATGTTGAGTAAGAAATGAGGAACGATGAAAGGCTTTGTTACATTCTTTACATATATAAGGTTTCTCTGCAGTATGAATTCGCTGATGTTGAATAAGGCTTGAGTTGCAAGTAAAAGCTTTGCTACATTCTGTACATTTATAAGGTTTCTCTCCAGTATGAATTCCCCAATGTTGAATAAGGCATGAGTTGTAAGCAAAGGCTTTGCTACATTCTGTACATTTATAAGGTTTCTCTCCAGTATGAATTTGCCGATGTTTAATAAGGCTTGAGTTGTAAGTAAAGGCTTTGCCACATACTGTACATTTATAAGGTTTCTCTCCAGTGTGAATTCTCTGATGTGGAGTAAGAAATGAGGAACGACGAAAGGCTTTGTTACATTCTTTACATATATAAGGTTTCTCTCCAGCATGAATTCGCTGATGTTGAGTAAGAAGTGAGTGACAGTTAAATGCTCTGCAACATTCTGTACATTTGAAAGGTTTCCTTCCTGTATGAATTCTCCTATGTCTACTTAGATTGGATGACTTACTAAATATTTTCTCACCTATCTTACACTTGTTTTCTTTCTGTGGATTCTGAACAGCATCCTGTTGAGTAAGTTCTGAACAGTGATTAGAAACCTTACCATATTCACTACAAGTCCTGTCTCCAGTACAAGTACTCTTATCTAGAGAAAAACCTGACATTTGATCAAAGGTATTTCTACTATTATTAGTTTTTGAATCCTTGTTTGAAGATTCAGGTCCCTGATGTTTCTTAAGGTTTGAGTCTCCTTCAAATGTATACCTAGTTTCATTGCCGGAATATCTTCTCAGTCCGCCATAAATACTCTTGTAATTATTGGAGCTGGGGCTCTTACTTAAGGTCTGACTCATTTTATTATACATGGAAAGCTGTTGTGTATTAACCATACCACAATATGTATTGAAGAATGATGGTTGGATTGCATCTCTTCCATTATCATCAACATTATACATCTTGGAATGGATAGAAGATATCTGTTGGGGGAAGAACTGTCTTTCATTTACCCTGGTATATTCCCAATCCGTCATTAAATTTAAGTTTTTGAGGTGAAATATTTGATACATTCCTAGGTTTACTTTTCGGAATACATCTTCCAATGCTGGATTCTTTGGCATCAAATCCTGGGTGTCCTGTGGAGACATAGCTGAAAGATACCAAATAACAAGTAATTTTACCTGCTATTCCTAGTGAATATCTTTAAAGATTTACAGAAAATTGATGACCATAGCTAGTTTAAAAATACAATGGAGATGTAAGGATCAAGATGCCAGAGGCTTAGGCAGACGTGGAGCTCATCTCTCTCTCCACAAATGAATGAGAAATGGGAACAATTCTCACAGAGCCCAGCTGAACACTAGCGGAGGCCCTTGGAAATCTGAAAGGAAAAGAAAGATTCCTGCTCTGTAGGGTAGGACAAAAGAAAGAAGAAGGAAAAAGAAGAGGAGAGGAAGTGGGTTGGGGCCTGCAACCCTGCAGGGAGATGAAAGTGAGGAGATGTCTCCATATTCAAGGAATCCCCTCACTGGGGGAGCTCAATTTGGACAGAAGAGCCTCATTCTCTGTGGGAAGAGAACACGGCAAACAGTGCGTGGCAGCAGGACAGAGTGAGACCTGCACACAGGGTTCTGACCCCAGCCCTGCCCACCCAGCCTTAGCGGCATGTCCAGCAATGCAGACAAGGGCTGGGTGCTGAAATGTGGGGTTTGGAGAGCAGACCCAGGCAGAGGACTGCGGTGTGCTGTGAGGAGACATACTGAGGGGACGGGAGAGAGGGAGGAGGTCTATAAACAGGATGCTTGTGGAGGAAGCGTGAACCACTACAGAGAAAGTGTCATTGTTGAGTGATGCCCAGAGAATGAGCCAGCTGCATCCTTTGTCCCTTATGCCTGCCCCTGCTATCCAAGGACTTTGAAGAACTCTACACAGCCTGGGATCATTTGAGCCCCCAGCCATGGCCTCCCCCATCGACCTCCTCCACAATCAGCAGAATCCTGAGCTCTGGGGCAGCCTCAGGAGAAGACACCTGTGAGTTGGCCACATGCACAGATGGAGCAGAAAGCACAGGTGAATGCCAGCAATAAAGAAGAAAAGCTGAAAACTCTCCTTGCAGCAACACAAGCCACGGTATTATACCCATGACCAGCTTTGTAACCTCAGCCCCTACAGAGCATCTGAACCAACAACCAAGGGCTCTCTCATTCACGGCAGGTATAGCTTTAGTAGCTGTAGACTTTGTGGGCTCCTATCCAAGGGGGCTGGGCCAGGACAGAGCCTGAGCTTCTCCATAGCACTACAGCGGGTCCAGCTCCATGCTGAATGCAATCACAGAACCTGACTTCACTGAATCTATGCTGGTGACCTTGTGAAAACAACAGCTGAGAGACACCAGGGCCGTGTGCCATCATGCCCATGGTTAAGGTGGGGCCAAGAGCAGTGCTAGCACCTCATAACATGAGAGCTTGCAGAACGCATGAGAGAGGACACCAGAGCACACCCTGAGGGGAACATTCCTAGAGGAGTAATATTCAGTGACTTCTCTCCCAGTGGGTGTGCCCCAATCCCACCTGCCTGGCACCACAGATCAGAATCACAGCAAAGACTCAGATCTGGGAGCTCTATTCCACCATGCAGGGAGCAGACACCACCAGAGGGCACCAACAACCACAGAACAAGGGGGAAACAGCCCTGAATATCCAGGGCAGGCTCTGGTCACAGTTAACAGCAATCAGAGCACAGATCAAGAGAGGACAAGGGCACAAACCTCTGGACCAACCTCACCCACCAAGGTGCAGCTATCAGAAGGAAGATTAACTAGGTGGCTGCATGCTTCAAAACAAAGACCACATACAGAACGCAGGACAACATGAGATGGCAAAGAAATACGATATAGGGGAAGAAACAAGATAAAACCCTCCAAAGACCACTGAATTAAGAGGTGATAGGCAATCTAATGATTACTTCTTGCTTTTAGTCATCTTAAGTGGAGACACTAAACACTTTCACAAATCCCAGGTGCCTAGTAATTCTTAAATCCACTTCTTGCCACACATGTTTCTGAGAATGTTCTATTAGCTGTTTCAATCTAAGAAGCATAAATGATAGTGACAGAGAACTAGTCAGAAACTGAGGACACATAAGACAGTGTCCAAGGAAGCTGAATACAAATAAGATAAACTTAATAAAGTCCTAGTTTTAAGAAATTAAATAAGAGAGACTTTAAAACTATGATTGAAAGAGGGAACTCTACTCATTGCTCTGTGGAGACCTAAATGGGAAGGAATCAATAGGACGGTAAAGACTAGAGATCTCTTTTAAGAATATTTCATGCAAACATGGGCTCGATAAAGGACAGAAACAGGATGGACCTAAAAGAAGAAGATATTAAGAGAAGTTGGCAAGAATATATGGAAGAACTATACAAAAAAGATCTTAATGACCGAGATAACCACGATGGTGTGGTCACTCACCTAGTAACAGACATCCTGGCATCCAAAGTAAAGTCGGCCTTAGAAGGCATGAGGACCAACAAACCTAGTGCAGGTGATGGAACTCCAGCTGACCTATTTCAAGTCCTAAAAGATGATAATGCTAAAGTTCTGCACTCGATAAGCCAGCAAATTTGGAAAACTCAGCAGTGGCCTCAGGACGGGAAAAGGTCAGTTTTCATTCCAATCACAAAGAAAAGCAATGCCAAAGAACGCTCAAACTACTACACAATTTCCCTCATTTCCAACAATAGCAAAGGCTCCAAATTCTCCAAGCCAGGCTTTAACAGTACGTAAACTGACAGCTTCCAGATGTTCAAGCTGGACTTAGAAACGGCAGAGGAACCAGAGATCAAATTGCCAACATGCCTGGGATCATATAAAAAGCGAGAGATTTCTGGAGAAACGACGACATCTGCTTTATTGACTATATCACAGCCTTTGATTGTGTGGACAAGAAACTGTGAAAAATTCTTAAAGAGATGGGAACACCAGACTACCTTACCTGCCTCCTGAGAAATCTCTATGCATGTCAACAAGCAACAGTGAGAACTGGACATGTGACAACGGACTGATTCCAAATTGGGAAAGGAGTACGTCAAGGCTGTACATTGTCAGCCTGCTCATTTAATGTATATGCACGGTACATATTGGGACATACTGGGATGGATGAAGCACAAATTGGAATCATGATTTCAGGGAGAAATATCCATAATCTCAGATACACAGATGACACCACCCTTAGAGCAGAAAGCCAAAAGGAACTGAGGAGTCTCTTAATGAAACTGAAAGAAGAGCCTGAAAAAGCTGGCTTCAAACTCAATCTTCAAAAAACAAAGATCATGGCACCGGTCAGATTGTTTCATGGCAAATAGTGGGAGAAACAGTGGAAACAGTGAGAAACTTTATTTTTGGGGGGTTCCAACATCACTGCAGATGGTGACTACCGCCATGAAAGTAAAAGATGCTCGCTCCTTGGAAGAAAAGCTATGACCAACCTAGGCAGCAAATTAAAAACCAGAAACACTACTTTGCTGACAAAGGTCCATCCAGTCAAAGCTATGGTTTTTCCAGTAGTCATTTATGGATGTGAGAGTTGGACCATGAAGAAAGCTGACTGCTGAAGAATTGATGCCTTTGAACTCTGCTATTGGAGAAGACTCTTGAGAGTCCCTTGGACTGCAAGAAGATCACACCACTCCATTCTAAAGGAAATCAGTCCTCAATATTCATTGGAAGGACATAGTGAAGCTGAAGTTCTGATACTCTGGCCACCTGATATGAAGAACTGACCCACTGAGAAAGACCCTGATGCTGGGAAAGATTGAAGATGAGAGGAGAAGTGGACGACAGAGGGTGAGATGGTTGCATCGCATCACTGACTCGATGGACATGAGTTTGAGAAGGCTCTGGGAGTTAGTGATGGGCAGGGAAGCCTGGCCTGCTGCAGACCATGGATCGCAGACTCAGAACTGAACTGACTGATATGTATAATTGATGCTCTTTGCTGTATAGGAGTACAAAATTGGAAAACAGCTATATTCCAATTAGAACTTTTAATAAAGATTTCTTTATAGAATCTAAAAATTGTCATAGTTTGAATCAACCATTAATAATGTAGTGGAAAATGTGCTAAGATTTTATGTCCATTTATTTTAAAATTCTATGAGGTAATAAAACACAATAAAGTATTTTAGCACATTAGAATTGGGGCAAATACACTAAAGATATTTAGTATGAGATCATATAAGGTAAAGAGAAACTTTCAAGTCAACCTGAGATGTGCATTGTTTCATTTTCACCAGGTTTTGCTTTCTGCAGTGAAAAATTACTTGAATTTGAAATTTACTTAGAAAGTCCTCTGGGTCGCTCCCAGTAGATAGGAAGTTATAAATCAGAGAACAAAAACCCGTCCCTAGTATTCCTGGAAATTTGGTAGTTTGTCTACCACTCCACTCACACATTTCTGTCTAGAGATAGAAGGAAACTTTAAAAGGACTGTCATACAGTTACTCAGAAATGGGCAGAGTTTTCCTAGGGCCCCCAAGAAATCGAAGGGCAATGAATGAATGCAGTTTGTCAGAAGCCAAGAGGAGACTTTTAGGTCACACTGTGATGGAGAAAAGTAATCACTGGAGATAAATTCATGAAGATTTCAGAAAGAGAGAATGGGGCAGGTGATACATTTCTATCACAGTAGCAGAACCAACCCAGGTTTTCAAAAACCATTTCCATTGAAGCAAATCTCCCAACATCACGTGATGAAGGATGAGTTCCTTGCTGCTCCTTGGACCTCTCATCTGAGTCATCATCTCCAGCCATTCACACCTACCTGGGTAAATGGCTGTTGCCTCCATTCTCCTCATATTCCTGGGATCCTTCAATAGCTCCAGAAAGGTGACCAGGTCCACCTTAGAGAGAAGCCCTGGTGATCAGAGAAAGGAGTATTTGTGTTGTTAGATTCATCAGTATCGAATCCAATATGTATTCAGGTGAGACGAAAATGCATTTTCTTCTAGAAAACGATTTCCTGAAATACTTTATTCAAAGCTGCTGTACAATACTAACACACACCTAACAATCAGGTCCTGAGATTCTGGTCAAGTAGTACTAAGGCAAAAGTAAGTAGTGTCAATGTGAGATTAAGAGAGGGTGCAACTACTTAATACCACAGAACTTACACAATTACCACTAAGCTAGAATGAAGGATGCAGAGTACATCAAGGAAGAAAAACATCACCAGCACAACGATTCATCATGAAGCCTTTCTTTCTAAACTCAGAAATAACCTATTATCCCCTAGACAGCACAGATCTGAAAATACTGTGGGAAGCAGAAAATTTCAGAAGACATTCTAGAAATGACAGAACAAAAACACAGTGGGTAGATAAGGGATTCTGGAAGGCAGTTATCCTCACCCAAGGAGGCCAGGTTCCTGTAGTTCTCTACCATCACGTCCCTGTACAATTTCCGCTGACTGGGGTCCAGGCATTCCCACTCCTCTTGAGTGAAGTCTATGGCCACATCCTGAAACATTAGCCGTCCCTGAAATACAAAGTACAGATGCCAATAGGCCGTGGGAAGTCTTCCTAATGTGATCCAAGATGAAAACGGCAAGTTCAGAGACCTGGTCGTGATTTGGTGGCTTGGCTGGTATTATAAAATATATTTTTTTACACAGTTTTCCTATTTACCCAATTTCTAATGTGAAGAAAGGAGGATGAGTTATGATCCACAAGCCATTAGAGAAACTATTCTCATCTGAAAGAGCAATTATAAAATAATCAGGGCCACAGTAGCATATTTATTCCGTGATTCAGGAGCAGACCACGGCCATGTTTTAAGGCATCAGGATGGCAAAAGTCTAACCATGAGGGGTTACTTTTGGAGAAGATGAATAAGCTTTGTCTACATGTACCATAACCTTAAGTAACGCTTATTTACTTTACCAAAGTAACAAAAGATTTTAAAAATGAAAGTAAATCACTTAAAGGCAAAGAAATTCATAATCTCTTCTTGAAAGCTGCATTCTAAGAAAACTTTGTTGTATTAACATAGAGATTAGACTAAATTCCAGTCTGCTACCAGCTTACCAGATAGCAAACAAAAGCTGTTTATCGGTTAACCTTAGAAAAATCTTTTCCATAAATCATGAAGTAGCAGTATTTTTCCAAAGGCATCAGAGTGAAACCATAGAAGGCATGTTTAAATCTGATTAAACTGCAATTGACCGTGTAGCCTGGTCACTGCTGTGACTTGTAACACTTTAACAGGATAAGTAGAATTATAGTTGACCTGATTTTATTAGGGCGTATCAGATCTATATGAACTCCACATAATTTTAGGATATCTATATTGGTAAAATCCACCATACACTATAATCTGAGAATATTTACACCCACTCAACAGGACTTCCCATGTAACTTTACATGTCCAATGAACCCAGGTAGTTTAATAGCTCCCTGGGATGTCTCAGGGGCCCTCTGAAGCATTTGAAAGTCAGCTAGAAGTCAAATCATTTAGGAAGCTTTGTGGACAAATATCAAAAGGGGTTATTATAACAATCTGTCAGATAAGATCTGAGTAACAGGCAAATTTGGCCTTGGAATACGGAATGAAGCACGGCGAAGACTAATAGAGTTTTGCCAAGAAAATGCACTGGTCATAACAAACACCATCTTCCAACAACACAAGAGAAGACTTTACACATGGACATCACCAGATGGGCAACACCGAAATCAGATTGATTATATTCTTTGCAGCCAAAGATGGAGAAGCTCTATACAGTCAACAAAAACAAGACCAGGAGCTGATTATGCCTCAGATCATGAACTCCTTATTACCAAATTCAGACTTAACTTGAACAAAGTAGGGGAAACCATTACACCATTCAGGTATGACCCAAATCAAATCCTTTATAATTATACAGTGGAAGTGAGAAATAGATTTAAGGGCCTAGATCTGATAGAGTGCCTGATGAACTATGGAATGAAGTTCGGGACATTGTACAGGAGACAGGGATCAAGACCATCCCCATGGAAAAGAAATACAAAAAAGCAAAACGGCTATCTGGGGAGGCCTTACAAATAGCTGTGAAAAAAAGAGAAGCGAAAAGCAAAGGAGAAAAGGAAAGATATAAGCATCTGAATGCAGAGTTCCAAAGAATAGCAAGAAGAGATAAGAAAGCCTTCCTCAGCGATCAATGCAAAGAAATAGAGGAAAACAACAGAATGGCAAAGACTAGAGATCTCTTCAAGAAAATTAGCGATACCAAGGGAACATTTCATGCAAAGATGGGCTCGATAAAGGACGGAAATGGTATGGACCTAACAGAAGCGGAAGATATTAAGAAGAGGTGGCAAGAATACACAGAAGAACTGTACAAAAAAGATCTTCACGACCCAGATAATCACGATGGTGCGATCACTGACCTGGAGCCAGACATCCTGGAATGTGAAGTCAAGTGGGCCTTAGAAAGCATCATTAAGGAAATAAAAAAAAAAAAGAAAGCATCACTACGAACAAATCTAGTGGAGGTGATGGAATTACAGATGAGTTCTTTCAAATCCTGAAAGATGATGCTGTGAAAGTGCTGTACTCAATATGCCAGCACATTTGGAAAACTTAGCAGTGGCCACAGGACTGGAAAAGCTCAGTTTTCATTCCAATCCCAGGCAATGCCAAAGAATGCTCAAAGTACTGCACAATTGTACTCAACTCACATTCTAGTAAAGTAATGCTCAAAATTCTCCAAGCCAGGCTTCAGCAATACGTGAACTGTCAACTTCCTGATGTTTAAGATGGTTTTAGAAAAGGCAGAGGAACCAGAGACCAAATTGCCAACATCCGCTGGATCATGGAAAAAGCAAGAGAGTTCCAGAAAAACATCTATTTCTGCTTTATTGACTATGCCAAAGTCTTTGGCTGTGTGGATCACAATAGACTGGAAAATTCTGAAAGAGATGGGACTACCAAACCACCTGACCTGCCTCTTGAGAAATCTGTATGTAGGTCAGGAAGCAACAGCTGGAACTGGATATGGAACAACAGAGTGGTTCCAAGTAGGAAAAGGAGTATGTCAAGGCTGTATATTGTCACCCTGGTTATTTAACTTATATGCAGAGTACATCATGAGAAACACTGGACTGGAATAAGCACAAGCTGGAATCAAGATTGCCGGGAGAAATATCAATCACCTCAGATATGCAGATGACACCACCCTTATGGCAGAAAGTGAAGAGGAACTCAAAAGCCTCTTGATGAACGTGAAAGTGGAGAGTGAAAAAGTTGGCTTAAAGCTCAACATTCAGAAAACGAAGATCATGGCATCTGGTCCCATCACTTCATAGGAAATAGATGGGTTAACAGTGGAAACAGTGTCAGACTTTATTTTTGGGGCTCCAAAATTACTGCAGATGGTGACTGCAGCCATGAAATTAAAAGACGCTTACTCCTTGGAAGGAAAGTTATGACCAACTTAGATAGCATATTGAAAAGCAGAGACGTTACTTTGCCAACAAAGGTCCCTCTAGTCAAGCCTATTGTTTTACCTGTGGTCATGTATGGATGTGAAAGTTGGACTGTGAAGAAGGCTGAGCGCCGAAGAATTGATGCTTTTGAACTGTGATATTGGAGAAGACTCTTGAGAGTCCCTTGGACAGCAAGGAGTTCCAACCAGTCTTTTCTGAAGGGGATCAGCCCTGGGATTTCTTTGGAAGGAATGATGCTAAAGCCGAAACTGCAGTACTTTGGCCACCTCACGCGAAGAGTTGACTCAATGGAAAATTCTCTGATGCTGGGAGGGATTGGGGGCAGGAGAAGAAGGGGACGACCGAGGATGAGATGGCTGCATGGCATCACTGACTCGATGGACGTGAGTCTGAGTGAACTCCGGGAGTTGGTGATGGACAGGGAGGCCTGGCGTGCTGCGATTCATGGGGTTGCAAAGAGTCGGACACGACTGAGCGACTGAACTGCACTGAACTGAGCTTCTTTGGCTGGCAATACTGTGTTTTCTGTCATTCTGATGTGTCAGGAGGACAATGGGTTCCTTGGGATCATGATTACGGGTAAGTGTAAACAAACCCGTTCAGAAGTTAAGAAGCTTATCAAGTCCAAAGAAACAGCATTTCAGGAAAGAGACAGAATAAACAAACAAAAGGACTATGCCTCTTACCTCGGAATGAGTCATTTCTGACTCCTTGCTTTCCTCTTCCTCTGGGCTTCCTTCTCACGTAAGATCAGTCTTGGGAAGTGACCCCTGAATGTTGAAAATAGACTGTTCAATACCTAGAAAACCACACTGAGCTCCCTATAACACAGCCCCACACAGAGGGAGGATCACAAGAGGTACAAAATACAATCCTCTACGGCCACTGACACAGCAGGGATTCTGGAACACAGACTCAAACGTGGTGTTTTTAGTTTTATTCTTTTCTTCAGAACTTGCGGCCCTTCCTGTGAAAACCACACGTTCTAGGCTGACCCTCCCCTTCAAACCGTAGGCGAGACTCTGACCAAACTCCATACAGATACAGCCTCCTTCACTTCTTCGTGGATCAGGGACTTAGGGGTTGGGCAATGCAGGACTTTAAGCAGCGGTCTCCACAAGTTAGAAGGCAGAACTCCCAGAGAAGGACGTGGACTCTAGAACGATAGTAACAGGAAGCGGATGTGGACCCCAGGGAGCCGGCAGCTAAGATGAAGGACTTCAGAACTTCTCACGGCGATACGAGGACATACACTGGGGACGGGAAAATGGAGACGGTAGTTTGAACGTTCACAGAGACCCCGGAAACCCAGGTGTGAAAGACAAAAGGCTGTGGGACTAGGAATCGGGTTTTAAACAAACAAAACTCACCAGGACACTCTGTCACTCATTTAAAAGCAATTCCGGGTCTGCAGGATACTGCGCACGCGCGGGAGGATGATCCGGTACGGAGGCAGGTGAGTGCGCTACGCCGCGGCCAACGAGAGGCGTCGTAAGGTAGAAGGTAGGACGAGGCCACAAGCGCAGGTACGTAGGGGAGGGGCCAGTGGGGGTGGAGCCTTGCCTCCCCTCAACCCCACTCCTGTCAATTTTGGGTCTGTTGGTCCTTCTGTCCAGTTGTGCTTCCTTTCTCTGCCTTTTGATGCCTTTAAATCGCTTGGATTCCTTCTGGAGCAGAGCTGCTTCTTGCCTGTTCTAACTAGTGTTTCAGACAATTAAGGCAAAAGAGAAAAATTTTGAGAGGTGTCTCTATGGGAAGCCGAGGTGTTTTCAGCAAGTTGAAAAACGGGGAAAATTCAAAAGCCCTTTGTGTGAGTGTGTGAAGATGGGTGTCTCCTCAGTGACGAAAAGTAGAACGTAATCACTTCAGCAGCAGCCGCAACAACAATTAACAGAAGCAATCTGTGTATCAACAGACTCTGGCAGGAGTAACTTCTGTGGTTATGTTATAAACAACAATGTGGGTTCCGGTCTCCCTCTTTCTTTCTGGACTCACTTCCTAAGAGAAAAGCCAACTGCCCTGTTGTAAGCAGGTCTCTGGTTACAGTTTCCTCCCAACGGTTCATCTGAGTGATTCAATTCAGTTCAGTCGCTCAGTCGTGTCCGACTCTTTGGGACCCCATTGAGTCAGTGATGCCACCCAACCATCTCATCCTCTATTGTCCCCTTCTGCTCCTGTCTTCAACCTTTCCCAGTATCAGGGTCTTTTCTAATGTCACTTATTCGCATCAGGTGGCCAAAGTATTCGAGTTTCACCTTCAGCAACAGTCCTTTCAATGAATATTCAGGACTGATTTCCTTTACGATGGACTGGTTGGATCTCCTTGCTCTCCAAGGGACTCAGAGTCTTCACCACCACAGTTACAAAGCATCAATTCTTCAGTGCTCAGCTTTCTTTATAGCCCAACTGTGCCATCCGTACATGACTCCTGGAAAAACCATACCCTTGACTACACGGACATTTGTTGGCAAAATAATATCTGTGATTTTTAATATGCTATCTAAGTTCGTCATAACTTTTCTTCCAAGGAATAAACGTCTTTAAATTATATGGCTGCAGTGATTTTGGAACCCGAGAAAATAAAGTCTGTCACTGTTTCCATTGTTTCCCATCCATTTCCCATGAAGTGTTGAGACCAGATGCCATGATCTTAGTTTTCTGAATGTTGAGTTTTAAGCGAACTTTTTCACTCTCCTCTTTCAGTTTCATCAAAAGGCTCTTTAACTCTTCTTCGCTCTCTGCCCTAAGGGTTGTGTCATCTGCATTCCTGAGATTATTGGTATTTCTACCAGCAATCTTGATTCCAGCTTGTGCTTCATGCAGTCCAGCATTTCTCATGATGTACTCTACATATGAGTTAAATAAACAGGGTGACCCATGCTTAGGGTGGGGCCAAGAGCAATGCCAGTAATAGGATCACACAAGACCTTGCTAGAGCATGAAAGGTGACACACAGAGCACACCCCGTGGAGAATATTTTGCGAGGAGAAATATTCAGTGGCTTCTCTCCCAGTGGGTGTGCCCCAATCCCACCAGCCTCGCACCACAGATCAGAAACACAGCTCAGAAACAGATCTGGGGCTCTATTCCACCAACCAGGGAGAGGTATCACCACAAAGAGGGCAGTGAAAACCACAGAGCAATGGGGAAGTTCCCCTCAATATCCAGGGCAAGCTCTGGCCATAGTAATCCAATTAAAGCCCAGGTCGAGGGGATAAAGGCACAAACCCCTGCACCAACCTCACCCAACAAGTTGCAGACACCAAATGGAAGACTAACTGGGTTCCTGTAGCCGTCAAAACAGAGCTCACAGACAGAAAACTGGACAAAATGAGATGGCAAAGAAATACGATATAGAGAGCAAAGCAACATCAAACCCTACAAGAACCACTAAATGAAGAGAAGATAAGCAATCTAAAAATTACTTCTTGCTTTTAGTCATCTTAAGTGGAGACACCAGACGTTTTCACAAATCCTAGGCTTCTGATAATTCTTTAATCCACTTCTTTTTAAACATGTTTCTGAGAATGTTCTATTAGATGTTTCAGTCTAAAAATAATAAATGATAGTGACAGAAAACGAATCAGAAACTGAGGACACATAAGACAGTGTCCAAGGAAGTGGATTACAAATAAGATAAACTAAATAAAGTGCTAGTTCTTAAGAAATTAAATAAGAAGAGAGCCTTTTAAAAATATGGTTGAAACACAGGCAAGTGTACTCATAGCTCTGTGGAGACCAAAGTGGTACAGAAATCAATAGAATGGGGAAGACTGGAGATCTCTTCACGGAAATTGATATACCAAGGGAACTTTTCATACAAAGATGGGCACAATAAAGGACAGAAATGGTATGGACCTAACAGAAGTGGAGAATAATTAAGAAAAAGCGACAAGAATACAAGGAGAGATATACAAAAAAGATCATAATGACCAATATAACCAGGATCGTGTGATGACTCAGCTAGAGACAGACATCCTGGAGTCTGAAGTCAAGTGGGCCATGGGAAGGATCACTATGAATAAAGCTAGTGGAGGTGATAGAATTCCAGTTGAGCTGTTTCAAGTCCTAAAAGATGATGTTGCTCAAGTGCTGCAGACAGTATGCCAGCTAATTTGGAGACCTCAGTAGTGGCCAAGGACTGGAAAAGGTCAGTTTTCATTCCATTCCCAAAGAAAGACAATGCCAAAGAATGATGAAACTAGTGCACAATTGCACTCATTTCACATACTACAAAAGTAAGGTTCAAAATTCTCCAAGCATGGCATCAACAGTATATGAACCGAGAATTTCCAGATGTTCAAGCTGGATTTACAAAAGGCAGAGGAACCAGAGATTAAACTGCCAACATCCGTTGAATCATAGAAAAAGCAAGAGAGTTCTAGAAAAACATCTACTTATGCCTTATTGACTACGCCACAGCCTTTGATGGTGTGGATCAAAATAAAGTGGAAAATTCTTAACAAGATGGGAATACCAGGCCACCTTACCTGCCTCCTGAGAAATCTGTATGCAAGTCAAGAAGAAACAGTACCGGAGATGGAACAATGGACTAGTTGCAAATTGGGAAAGGAATATGTCAAGACTGCCTATTGTCACCCTGCTTATTTAACTTATATGCAGAGTACATCATGCAGGAGCTCTCAGCTCGGTGCCTGGGTTGGGAAGATCCCCTAGAGAAGGGAATGGCTCCCCACTCCAGTATTCTGGCCTGAAGAAGTCCATGGATTGTATAGTCCATAGGGTCACAAAGAGTTGGTCAGAACTGAGTGAGTTTGCAGGTGATGAAATTCCAGTTCAGCTATTCCAAATCCTGAAAGATGATGCTGTGAAAGTGCTGCACTCAATATGCCAGCAATTTTGGAAAACTCAGCCGTGGCCACAGGACTGGAAAAGGACAGTTTTCATTCCAATCCCAAAGAAAGGCAATGCCAAAGAATGCTCAAACTACCGCACAATTGCACTCATCTCACACGCTAGTAAAGTAACGCTCAAAATTCTCCAAGCCAGGCTTCAGCAATATGTGGACCGTCTTGATGTTCAAGCTAGTTTTAGAAAAGGCAGAGGAACCAGAGATCAAATTGCCAACATCCACTGGATCACAGAAAATGCAAGAGAGTTCCAGAAAAAACATCTATTTCTGCTTTCTTGACTATGCCAAAGCCTTTAACTGTGTGGATCACAATAGACTGTGGAAAATTCTGAAAGAGATGGGAATGCCAGACCACCTGATCTGCCTCTTGAGAAATGTATGCAGGTCAGGAAGCAACAGTTAGAACTGGACATGGAACAACAGACTGGTTCCAAATAGGAAAAGGAGATCATCAAGGCTGTATATTGTCACCCTGCTTATTTAACTTATATGCAGAGTACATCATGAGAAACTCTGGACTGGAAGAAACACAAGCTGGAATCAAGATTGCTGGGAGAAATATCAATAACCTCAGATATGCAGATGACACCACCCTTATGGCAGAAAGTGAAGAAGAACTCAAAAGCCTCTGATGAAAGTGAAAGTGGAGAGTGAAAAGTTGGCTTAAAGCTCAACATTCAGACAACGAAGATCATGGCATCCGGTCCCAGCACTTCATGGGAAATAGATGGGAAAACAGTGGAAACAGTGTCAGACTTTATTTTTCTGGCTCCAAAATCACTGCAGATGGTGACTGCAGCCATGAAATTAAAAGACGCTTACTCCTTGGAAGAAAATTTATGACCAACCTAGATAGCATATTCAAAACAGAGACATTACTTTGCCAACAAAGGTTCGTCTAGTCAAGGCCATGGTTTTTCCTGTGGTCATGTATGGATGTGCGAGTTGGACTGTGAAGAAGGCTGAGCGCCGAAGAATTGATGCTTTTGAACTGTGGTGTTGGAGAAGACTCTTGAGAGTCCCTTGGACTGCAAGGAGGTCCAACCAGTCCATTCTGAAGGAGATCAGCCCTGGGATTCCTTTGGAAGGAATGCTGCTAAAGCTGAAACTCCAGTACTTTGGCCACCTCATGGGAAGGGTTGACTCATTGGAAAAGACTTTGCTGCTGGGAGGGATTGGGGGCAGGAGGAGAAGGGGACGACCGAGGATGAGATGGCTGGATGGCATCACTGACTCGATGGACGTGAGTCTGAGTGAACTCTGGGAGTTGGTGATGGACAGGGAGGCCTGGCGTGCTGTGATTCATGGGGTCGCAAAGAGTCAGACACGACTGAGAGGCTGATCTGATCTGATATGATTGACTTTCACTTTCACTTTGCATCATGTGAAATGTCGCGCTTGAAGAAGCACAAACTGGAATCAAGACTGCAGGGAGAAATATCAATAACCTCAGATATACAGATGACACGACCCTAATTGCAGAAAGCAAAGAGTGCCGGGGTCCAGCCCCGGCTGATCCAGAGTATTCGAAGCGGGGCCGATGTCGTGAGGATCAGGATACAATAGCTTCAATTAGATATTATTTAGAGATATAAAGAGTAATAGAATGAAGATAGCTCAATAGGAAAATTCAGTGGAGAAGAGTCTGAGTAGCTTGGTTTACGCAGGAGACCAATAAAACTTCAAGACAAGAAGTTTGCACCACTTACGTAGGCCGCAGGCGTCCTTCTGTTCTCCTGAAGGAGAGGAGGCACTGAGGCCTCCCCAGTCGGATCTTAGAAGCCCAGGCATAACTAGTAAGCATGGCGGGTTTCGTGCTCCAGATGGAGACTCAGCCAGAGTTTGAGAGAGAGAGAGAGAGACATGGGGAGACCAGTATTTCAAGGAACTGATCCCAATTCTTTATTTTCCAGAGTCTGTTTTTATACACTGAGATGTTATGCAAAAGTCACGTGGGGACAGCAGTCCTGACTTTTATTAAAGTCAGGTGCTTCATACAAATGTATACAGAGGTATTAGGGGTGTTACATCATCTTCTGGCCAGGGGGCCTGCTGACAATTTAAGACCCTCTCCTTGTGACAGCGGTCAGTCAACACTTATTTCTCCAGGGGTGATTATTCTTAAAACAGATGCCACCCAAATAACATTACATTCCTATAGGGTGAGGGTGTAGTGGGTTTTAATTAAGGAAAGAATTTACTTAGCCTAAGGTCTAACGTGATTAATATCAAAGGTTAATACTTATTTCTTCTATATATTCATTAATGTGTATAAGGGCAGGGGATGTGGAGACTTAGCAGTAAGCATTTGCTCAACAAATGAAAAACCCTTCACCAATACAATTTCTAATCAGCCCACTATACTTATACTAATGCTTTTCTAACTTCTCTAAAGAACCTGTTTTTAGAAGGTTTAAAGCATCTCATGCCTCTCACTGTTGGGAGGCTGTGAGCAATCACATGTGGCTGGACAAGCCTGTCAGGCAGGCTAGAGAACCTTCAGAGGAGTTTGTAGGTTGAAACACTCTTGTCACACCCAGGAGTTTTTATTAACTGGAGCTCTAAGTTAACTCCTTCTCCAAAAGAGGTGGTGGGGGACAGCCCCCCCCCACCCCCCCCCCCATAAAGTCAGAGGTGTAGGTGAGAGCACAAAGTAGTCAAGTAGGCAGGCTCTGGTTATGGGGGTAGATGCTCGAGGATTTCCAGGGGGACTCCTGAGGCTCGATCCCGCCTTTGTGTATGTTGAGCCTCCTTCCTCATGACCTTTGCCATGGGTGGAGTGCCTCACGCTGGCCCCCAACAAAAGAGGAACTGAAGAGTGTCTTGATGAAACTGAAAGAGAGGAGTGAAAAAGTTGGCTTCAAACTCAGCATTTAGAAAACTAAGATCATGGCATATGGTCCCATCACTTCATGGCAAATAGATGGGAAAACAATCAAAACAGTGACAGACTTTCTTTTCTTGGGCTGCAAAATCACTGCAGATGTTGACTTCAACCATGAAAGTAGAAAACGCTTGCTCCTTGGAAGGAAAGCTATGAGCAATATAGACAGCATACCAAAAAATAGAGACATTCCTTTGCAGACAAATGTCTGTGTACTCAAAGATATGGTTTTTCCAGTAGTCATGTATGGATGTGAGACTTGAACCATAAAGAAGCCTGAGCATCGAAGAATTGATGCTTTTGAACTGTGGTGTTGGAGAAGACTCTTGAGAGTCTCTTAGACTGCAAGGAGATCACACCACTCTATTCTAAAGGAAATCAATCCTGGATATTCATTGGAAGGACTGATGCTAAGGCTGAAGCGCCAATACTTGGACCATCTGATGTGAAGAACTGATGCGTTGGAAAACATCCTGATGCTGGGTAAGACTGAGGGCAGGAGGAGAAGGGGACGACAGAGGATGAGATGGTTGGATGGCATCACTGACTCAATGAACGTGAGTTTGAGCAGGGCCTGGGAGTTGGTGATGGACACGGAAGCCTGGCATGCTGTAATCCATGGGGTCCCAAAGAATTGGACACGACTGAGTGACGGAACTGAACTGACTGATAGATATAATTGATTCTCTTTTCTATACAGTAGTACAAAATTGTAAAACAGCTATATTCCAGTTAGAACTTTTAAAACTAATTTCTTTATATAATCTAGAAATGTTTATAACTTGAATCAAGTATTAATAATATGGTGCGAAATGTGCTAAGCATTTATGCCAGTTCATTTTAAAATTCTATGAGGTAATTGAATATAGTAAACATTTTTGCATTTTAGAATTGGGGCAAATATATTTAAGATATTTAATAGGAGATCATATAAGGAAAAGAGAAACCTGAGATGTGCAGTCTTTCATTTTCGGGACGTTTTGCTTTCTGTAGTGAAAAAAGTTTTTGAGTTTGAAATTTATTTAGGAGGTCCTTCTAGATCCCAGTGAATAGGAAGTTATAAATCAGAAAACAAAAACCTGTCCCAGTATTCCTAGAAATTTAGCAGTTTGTCTACCACTTCACTCACACATTTTTGCCTGGAGGTACAAAGAAACTTTAAAAGGACTGTCATACAGTTACTCAAAATGGGTACAGTTTTCTTGGACCCCCAAGAAATGGAAGGGCAACCAATGAATGCAGTTTCTCACAAGACAAGAGGAGACTTTTAGTTCACACTGATACATTTCTATGACAGCAGTGGACACAAACCCAGGTTTTCCAAAATCATTTCCACCAAAGATGATCTTCCAAAACCACCTGACAAAGGATGACTTCCTCACTACTCCTTGGACCTCTGATCTGAGTCATCATCTCCATCCATTCATACATACCTGGGAATACTGCTGTTGACTCCATTCTCCTTATACTCCTGGGATCATTCAATTGCTCCAGAAAGGTAATCAGGTCCAGCTTAGAGCCCACGAGACCTGTTCATCAGAGAAAGGAATATTTGTGTTGTCAGAGACTCATCAGTGTCCAATCCAATATATGTTCAGTTGAGACAAGAACGCAAGAGACAATGTTAATACAGCCTGGAAAATGATTTCCCCAAATAGTTTTTTCAAATCACCTATATAACACTGACAAATACATAACATCAGATCCTGAGATACTGGTCAAGTACGACAAAGGTAAAGTAAGTGTGTAACTGTGAAATTAAGAAAAGGTGTGCCTCTGGCATGACCCTGAGGGATGGTATGGGGAGTGAGGTGGGAGGGGGGTTGAGGATGGGGAACACGTGTACACCCTGGCGGATGCATGTTGATGTATGGCAAAACCAATACAATATTGTAAAGTAAAATAATAATAATATTAAAACTAAAAAAAAAGAAAAAATTAAAAAAGAAAAGGTGAGCCTATTTAATACTACAGAGCTTATACAATTACCACTAACCTAGAATGCAGTGATAGGTTCCAGTGAAGGGTGTCAGATTCATGATCTCCAAACAAGAAGATTTAACTCTGGGACCAGGGACCAGGCACCAGGGTTGATCGCTGAAGAGCATTTGTGTAGCAGAACTTTATTAAAGTGAAAAAGAGACAGAGAAGTTTCTGACGTAGACATCAGAAGGGGGTGGAGAGTGCCCCCCTTGCTAGTCTAAGCAAGGGAGCTATATACTTTTTAAATCAGTAATTACAATAAATCAAAAGAATGTCTCAAGGTTTTAAAATTTTTACCAGACCCACTCCCACAATCCTAAAGGAAATCAGTTCTGAATAGTCATTGGAAGTACTGATGCTGAAACTAAGACTCCAATACTTTGGCAAGCTCATGCGAAGAGCTGACTTATTTCAAAAGACCCTGAGGCTGGAAAAGATTGAAGGTGGGAGGAGAAGGGGACGACAGAGGATGAGATGGTTGGATGGCATCACCGACTCAATGGGTTTGAGTAAACTCCGTGAGTTGGTGATGGTCAGGGAGGCTTGGTGTGCTGCGGTCCATGGGGTCGCAAATAGTCAGACAAGACTGAGCAACTGAACTGAACTGAACCAGACCCTCTCCCATAATATAAATTCTAAGATCTCAAGCAGGATACATTTTGTTATATAATCCCTAGTACAAAGTTTAAACCGAGTTTTTTGTTGTATAATCATCAGCTCTCGGCTTAAAGAAAAAGTGCTGTGTCTAAGACACATAAAGACTTAAAAAAGTCATTTTATGTGTCTAAGACCAAGGAATGTAAAGGGAAAGAAGGTATTTGTCTTTTCCTCCTCCTTGAGAATTGCAGACCCCTATCTCCTCCTTGAGAGTCCCAGACCACCTCCCTCCCCCTTCCTCCTCGGGACCCTGGACTTCTTATCAACCTGCCTAGGAATTGACTCTCACAGAAGGAGGCAGAGTACATCAAGGAAGAAAAAGGTTACAAGCATAATGAATTATCCTGAAGCCTTTCTTTCCAAATTCATACATACCGATTTCCCTTAGAAAGGAGAGATTTCAAACTATTGTGGGAATCAGAAATTTTCAGAAACATTCTAGAAATGATGGAACCAAAACCCAGTAGGTAGATAAGGGATTCTGGAAGGAAGCTGTCATCATCCAAGCAGGCCAGCTTCCTAGAGTGCTCTCACATCACATCCCTGTACAGTGCCCATGGAAAATTTTGTGAAAATTCTGGACCACTGAGTTGAGTCACTGGGCTTCCCAGCTGGCTCAGTGGTAAAGAATCTGCCTTCCAGTGCTGGAGATGCGGCTTCAGTCTCGGGGTGGAGAGAATCCAGGGGAGGAGGAAATGGCAACCCACTGCAGAATTCTTGCCCGGAAAAATCCCATGGACAGAAGAGAGTTGATTCTATGTATAATGGCACTTTCAAACTCTGTTCTAAATATCTAAATGGCATGCAGGTGCTAAGTCATCACTGCATTTCCCAACGTCCCTAAAATCCCAACACCAAACCACATCCCAGTGGGAGTGAGGATAGGAGTGACTGCAAATGCTGATCTCTCACTAAAAAAGAATATTTTCAACAGTTGAAAGTCTCTGATCGACGCTGAGAATTCATCATGCTCCATAGAAACCGAGGCTGCAGACAACAGAGAAAAGGCTCTGGGACAGAAGGAAGTAGTCTAAAGGGCTGGTCTGCACTATCATAAGAAGAAATAGGAAAAATAAGATGATAATAAATGCCTGGGAAGAAAAATTAGAAGCAGAGAGCTCAAGGCTTGCATATTCTCATTCGGGCATTTTAGGAGGAAAAGCAGACACAGCCTGAGACCCAGGACAGGATATTTACCTGAGAAGCTGCCATTTCCTCCTCTTCTTCTCCTGCTCTGTCTTCTCTGGGGATATTACGCTGCAAACGCACTTACGAGTTTTGAGAAAATACCTTGGAGGGCATCAACACAACTTTCTAACCTGCAACCACCGCTCCTACAAACAGAAGGATTTTGAAAAGCTGAGAAGACCGACCTCTCCTGTCCTCTGTCTCAGGAGAGATTCAGGAACAATCAATTCCTACCTGGAGACCAGCCTGTGAACTCATTTCTTGATTGTTCTCTCCCCATAGAGAACTCCTAACACTCTGCTCACACAGATGATGTGAGCTGACTGACTTCCGCAGTCCAAATCCAGCTAGACCAACCCTGCTGCCTCTCCTCAGAAAGACTCTGGGGCTCAGCTCTAAGATGGACCAGATGGGCCAGGAGCCACGTCCTTAACCCGGGCCTCTGCTTAGAATCACCTGGAACACTTCCTAGACACCACAGTGATGCTCCCACAGGACCACACAGAACTCTGTTGGGAGGGCATCAGTGAGGTCATTTCTGAAACGGGTCACGTAATCCTGATGGGAATCCAGAAGGAAACCACTTGGCTAAAGATTCTTTCTGAACCATCTCAATGAATACAAATTCCTGGTGGTCAGGTGCCCACTCCAAGAACTTATGAATCTGCAGGTCTACAGTCGGGCCGTGAAAGGAGTCATCAGCAAATCCCTTTTTTTTCTGATGTTTCTTCCCCGAAACCAACGTTCCGGAGTCCTGAGCTCAAAGCCTCACACTCACCACACCTAAGACTTCTCTGTAGGGGACGATTTAGGGCAGGAATTTCTTAGAGAGGTTAAAGCTAGAATCAGGCAGAGAAAACAGGAGTACTTGCAGTTCAGCTTTTACACTTTGCCCTGAGTCTTTGCCTCAGGCTCTCTAGGCTGAGTGTGGGTTAATTCATTCAAACCAAGTCAAGGACTCTGGTGAGCACTGTGGGGGTGTTGAAAGCTTGTTGTTCAACCAAAAAGACCCCTGGATTCTTGGCCTCCTGAGAAAAAGAATTCAATCTGGGGCCAGAGATGAGGCTTGATCGCTCAGAGCTTTTGTGTAATAAAGTTTTATTAAAGTATAAAAGAGATAGAGAAAGCTTCTGACATAGACTTCAGAAGGGGTTACATACTTTTAGTTAGTTATTCCAGTTAATCAAAAGACTGTCTGGAGGTTGTAAAGACCTCACTAGACCCACTCCCATAATTTACATTTTAAGACAACAAGATTAGCCAGAAAGTTTTTTTCCAGAGAGTGTCCTCAAGCAGGAAAAAACCACGTTTGTCCTTTCTTCCTCCTTGAGAATTCCAGACTCCTCTCTCCTTGGGGACCCCTGGACTTATGAACCTGCCAAGAAATTGACTCTCTCAGTGTGATTGAACGGGGGTCTGTGGATAGACCCTGAGGTCCAGCAAGACTGCTGGTCTCAAGGAAGGGGTTCATCTAGTGCATGTGCTCACAAGACTGGCTGGTGTGAGCTCAAGGACCTGCAGGCTGCCTGATCCCCAGACAGATGCTGAGGCAGCAACATCATGGAGCAGTTTAGGGAAACTGTCAACAATACTCTGTATCATTTTTCTTACTAGAATCATCCCAGTGTCTAAGTAGTTACAAAATGAGAGAGGAGATACAACCTAGAAATGATGGAATGTACATGAAGTTATGAGAAGTTTAAATCCAGTGAGTAAACTAATTTCCCCATATGCCATCTTTGTGTGTTACCGAACAGTTAATTGCGGTCTCTTCACTACAACCTTAAATAAGGTGGGCGAGGTTGCTGTTGGTGGTGGGTTAACATTTCATTTATTACAACCAACCAAAACAATAAAAGCCATTCACTTTTATGAATAACCATGTATTAAATTTCACACATAGTTGAAATAAAACCTTTTACAATCCACGGTATGATCCATGATTAAATACAGATCAAAAGTACGGAGAAAGATATTCATTTGTTGATAGAATGTTGTGAGATTTCTGATTTCCATGGCTTACCAAACAAAGACTAGGAAGCACTTAGCAAGCATGATATACACCAATTCCATGCCTTTTCCAGGAAGGGTTTCTTACGTTTCTAGCTTATTACTGTCCTTATTTCAACACTGTCAAGTAATAATCATGACTTGTGTTGATATTATAAAGATACATCAATATTGCAGTGAACTGTCATTGTGTTCTTCTTACAAATGAAGGATATTACTATTGTAACGAACTTCTGTCTTACTTTAATACACGGAAAGACTAAATGATCACTTACTTCATGGCAACCTCCAGATATTTCACGTCAATGACAAACACCTCTATTTAAATGTTCATTGTCCATTTTACATTATGGCATCCTCAATCTTCTAATGGAGATTAGATAGAAATGGTTGCAACACAATATAAATAGGCTAATCTTTAATAAATCATCAAAAACCTATGTTTGCAAACACACTAGAAAGAAAGCATAACGTGGATTATTTGAGTGGTGAATTACATTCAGTCCAAATAACCTCACATCACATCATTATTAACAAGCATATATACATTGCTAAGAACTGTAATGTTCTAACCGTCAACCTTCATCTCACGATTCATGCTAAAATATCCATTTTCGATCTGTTTTAACTATGGAGTGCTCTTGCCTGGAAAATCCCATGGATGGAGGAGCCTGGAAGGCTGCAGTCCATGGGGTTGCTGGGGGTCGAACACGACTGAGCGACTTCACTTTTCACTTTCATGCATTGGAGAAGGAAATGGTAACCCACTCCAGTGTTCCTGCCTGGAGAATCCCAGGGACGGGGGAGCCTGGTGGGCCGCCGTCTATGGGGTCGCACAGAGTCAAACACGACTGAAGTGACTTAGCAGCAGCAGCACGCATATTTACTTCGATTTAACTTTTGATTAAATACCTTTCTATATATTTGTCACGTTGCTCCTCTGTCTTTCATATACCCTTGTATATTCCCATTCTTTCATTAAATTTAAGTTTATGAGGTGAAATATTTGATATATTCCTAGGTTTGCTTTTGGGAATATACATTGGGAAGGTTTCTAATCAGTCTTCAGAATTTATTCAACAGCAGACTGTTCAGAATCCACAGAAAGAAAACAAGTGTAAGATATGTGGGAAAATATTTTACATTGGTTTCTTATATGAACTTTTGTGTTTTCTGATGCATGTTTGGAACAAACTCTTCCATCACTTGTTCCATTACTAGGGTTTCTCTCAAGTGTGTGTTCTCAGATGTTTAGTGAGATTACTACTATGACTAAAGGCTTTGTCACATTCTGTACATTTATAAGGTCTCTCTCCAGTATGAATTCGTTGGTGTTGAGTAAGATGTGAGCACTGAATAAAGGCTTTGTCACATTCTTTACATTTATAAGGCTTCTCTCCAGTATGAATTCGCTGATGATAGCTTAGCTGTGAGTAACAGATAAAGGCTTTGCTACATTCTGTACATTTATAAGGTCTCTCTCCAGTATGAATTTGCTGATGATAGATTAGATGTGAGGAACAGATAAAGGCTTTGCTACATTCTGTACATTTGTAAGGCTTCTCTCCCATATGAATTCGCCAATGTTGAATGAGGTTTGAGTTGTGGTTAAAGGCTTTGCCACATTCTGTACATTTATAAGGTTTCTCTCCAGCGTGAATTCTCTGATGTTTAGTAAGAAGTGAGCTATGGTTAAATGCTTTGGTACATTCTGTACATTTGAAAGGTTTCCTTCCTGTATGAATTTTCTTATGTCTACGTAGATGGCATGAGTTACTAAATATTTTCCCACATATCTTACACTTGTTTTCTTTCTGTGGATTCTGAACAGTCTGCTGTTGAATAAATTCTGAAGACCGATTAGAAACCTTCCCATATTCAGTACAAGTTCTCTCTTCAGTACAAGTACTCTTATCTAGAGAAAAACCTGACATTTGATCAAAGGTATTTGCACATTCATTACTTTTAGAATCCTTGTTTGATGATTCAGAACCCTGATGTTTCATAAGGTTTGAGTCTCCTTCAACCCTATACCCATTTTCATTGCCTGAATACCTTCTCAGTCCACCATAAATACTCTTGTAATTATTGGAGCTGGAGCTGTTACTTAAGGTCTGACTCATTTTATTACATAAAGAAGGTTGTTGTGTATTAACCATATCACAATATTTATTGAACAATGATGGCTGGATTATGTCTCCTCCATTATTATCAACATTATACATCTTGGAATGGAGAGAAAATATCCGTTGGGGGAAGAAAAATGACTCTCTTCTCTTGGACCTCTCAAATTGATTAGATAGTGAATTTTCCCACTCATTGTTAAATTGTAGGTGTTCAGACATCCTTGAATGTATGTTTAGTCGAAGCCTACGTTCACAATTGTCTGAATGAGTATTTGCAATAGAGACTAAATTACCTTGCATATTTTCCACGTGTCCTTTTAGAGAATATGTACGTTTCAAAAAAGGATGGAAATCTTTTCTTAAACACTTACACTTCTCGTTAGATGTTGAAGACTGAAGTTGGTGTTTTTCCCAGTTTGACTCACGTTGCTCATTGCTTTTGGCAGTATTGTTAGCATTATGTGTAACTGTCTCCATTTCTTCATGTCCATATAAACATCCTCTCTGTCTTTCATATACCCTTGTATATTTCCAGTCTTTCATTAAATTTAAGTTTCTGAGGTGAAATATTTGATATATTCCTAGGTTTGCTTTTGGGAATACATCTTCTAACGCTGCATTCCTTGGCATCAAATCCTGGGTGTCTTGTGGAGACATAGCTGAAAGATACCAAATAACAAGTAATTTTCCCTGCTATTCTCAGTGAATATCTTTAAAGATTTAGAGAGTCTCACTGGGGGAGCTCAGTTTGGAGAGAAGGAGAGCCTCATTCTCTGTGGGAAGAAAACATGGCAACCAGCGTGTGGCAGCAGGACAGAGTGAGACCTGCACACAGGGTGCTGACCCCAGCCCTGCCCACCCAGCCTTAGAGGCATGTCCGCCAATGCAGACAAAGGCTGGGTGCTGAAATGTGGGCTTTGTAAAGCGGACCGAGGCAGAGGACTACTGCTGGCTATGAGGAAACATCCTGAAGGGATGGGCATGAGGGAGGAGCTCTGCAAACAAGATCCTTGTGGTGAAGCCTGAACCACCATAGAGCAGAGTGCCATTGGTGAGTGACGCCCAAACAAGAAGCCCATTGCATCCCATGTTCCTTGTGTTGCCCTCTGCTCGTCAAGGACTACGAAGAACTCCACCCACGTAGGACTTTTGAGCCCCCAGCCACGGCCTCCCCCATCCAACGCCTCCACAATCAGCAGAATCCTGTGCTCTGGGGCAGCCTCAGGAGAAGACACCTGTGAGTTGGCCACATGCACAGATGGAGCTGAAAGCACACGTGAAACCCAGGGATAAAGAAGAAAAGCTGAAACCTCTCCTTGGAGCAACACAAGCCATGGTCTTACACTGATGACCGGCCTTGTAACCTCAGCCCCTACAGAGCATCTGAATCAACAACCAGGGCTCTCCAGTCATGGCAGGTATAGCTTTAACAGCTGTAGACTTTGTGGGCTCCTACACAAGGGGGCTGGGCCAGGACAGAGCCAGAGCTGCAGCGTAGCACCACAGCGGGTCCAGCTGCACACTCAATGCAATCCCAGGACCTGACTTCACTGAATCTATGCTGGTGACCTTGCGAAAGCAACATCTGAGAGACACCAGGGCCATGTGCCATCATGCCCATGGTTAAGGTGGTCTAAGAGCAGTGCCAACACTACATATCATGAGAGCCTGCAGAACGCATGAGAGGGGACACCAGACCACACCCTGAGGTGAATATTCCTAGAGGAGCAATACTCAGTGACTTCTCTCCCAGTGGGTGTGCACCAAAACCATCTGCCTTGCACCACAGATCAGAATCACAGCGAAGACTCCTATCTGGGAGCTCTATTCCACCATGCAGGGAGCAGGCACCACCAGAGGCAGGGCAGTAACAACCACAGGACAAGGGGGAAACAGCCCTGAATATCCCCAGCAGGTTCTGGTCACAGTTAACAGCAATCAAAGCACAGATCAAGAGAGGAAAAGGGTACAAACCTCTGGACCAACCTCACTCACCAAGGTGCAGATACCAAAAGGAAGATTAACTAAGTTTCTGCACCCATCAAAACAGAGACCACAAACAGAACGCTGGACAAAATGAGATGGCAAAGAAATAGGTTATAGGGGAAGAAACAAGATAAAAACCTCCAAGGACCACTGATTTAAGAGGTGATAGGTAATCTAATGATTCCATCTTGCTTTTAGTCATCTTAAGTGGAGACACCAAGCACTTTCAGAAATCCTAGGTGCCTAGTAATTCTTTAATGCACTTCTTGCCACACGTTTCTGAGAATGTTCTATTCGGTCTTTTGATCTAAAAATCATAAATGATAGTGACAGAGAACTAGTCAGAAACTGAGGACACATAAGACAGTGTCCGAGGAAGCTGAATACAAATAAGACAAACTTAATATAGTACTAGTTTTCAGAAATTAAATAAGAAGAGAGACTTTAAAACTATGATTGAAAGAGGGAACTCTACTCATTGCTCTGTGGAGACCTAAATGGGAAGGAAATCAATAGGATGGTAAAGACTAGAGATCTCTTTAAGAAAATTAGAGGTACTGGGAATATTGCATGCAAAGATGAGAACGATAAAGGACAGATACGGGATGGACCTAAAAGAAGAAGAAGATATTAAGAGAAGTAGGCAAGAATACATGGAATAAGTATACAAAAAAATCTTAATGACCGAGATAACCACGATGGTGGTATTACTCACCTAGTAACAGACATCCCGGCATCCAAAGTCAAGTCAGCCTTAGAAGGCATGAACACCAACAAAGCTGATGGAACTCCAGCTGAGCTATTTCAAGTCCTAAAAGATGATAATGCTAAAGTTCTACACTCGATAAGCCAGCAAATTTTGGAGACTCAGCAGTGGCCTCAGGACGGGAAAAAGGCAGTTTTCATTCCAATCACAAAGAAAGGCAATGCCAAAGAACACTCAAACTACTACACAATTTCCCTCATTTCCAACAATAGCAAAGGCTCAAAATTCTCCAAGTGAGGCTTTAACAGCACGTGAACCCAGAGCTTCCAGATGTTCAAGCTGGATTTAGAAATGGCAGAGGAATCAGAGATCAAATTGCCAATATCCCTTGGATCATATAAAAAGCAAGAGAGTTCTGGAAAAACAAATACATCTGCTTTATTGACTACCCCACAGCTTTTGATTGTGTGGATCACAAGAAACTGTGGAAAATTCTTATAGAGATGGGAACACCAGACTGCCTTACCTGTCTGCTGAGAAATCTGTATGCATGTCAAGAAGCAACAGTGAGAACTGGACATGTGACAACGGACTGATTCCAAATTAGGAAAGGAGCACATCATTTGTCACCCTGGTTATTTAACTTATATGCACAGTACTTCATGCGACATACCGGGTTGGATGAAGCACAAATTGGAATCAAGATTTCAGGGAGAAATATCCATAATCTCAGATACACAGATGACACCACCACCACCTTACAGCAGAAAGCAAAGAGGAACTGAGGAGTCTCTTGATGGAACTGAAAGAAGAGGCTGAAAAAGCTGGCTTCAAACTCAACCTTCAAAAAACAAACATCATGGCACCGGTCAGATCGTTTCATGGCAAACAGTGGGAGAAACAGTGGAAGCAGTGAGAGACTTTAAGTTTTGGGATTTGAAAATCATTGGAGATGGTGACTACAGCCATGAAAGTAAAAGATGCTTGCTCCTTGGAAGAAAAGCTATGACCAACTTAGGCAGCATATTAAAAAGCAGAAACATTACTTTGCTGACAAAGGTCCATCTAGTCAAAGCTATGGTTTTTCCAGTAGTCATGTATGGATGTGAGAGTTGGACCATGAAAAAGCTGAGTGCTGAAGAATTGATGCTTTTGAGCTGTGGTGTTGAAGAAGACTCTTGAGAGTCCCTTGGACTGCAAGAATATCACACCACTCCATCCTAAAGGATATCAGTCCTCAATATTCATTGGAAGGACATGGTGAAGCTGAAGTTGCGATACTTTGGCCACCTGATGTGAAGAACTAATGCACTGAGAAAGACATGCCAGGAAAGATTGAAGATGAGAGGAGAAGGGGACGACAGAGGGTGAGATGGTTGCATGGCATCATTGACTACATGGACATGAGTTTGAGCAGGCTCTGGGAGTTGGTGATGGACAGGGAAGCCTGGCCTGCTGCAGACCATGAATTGCAGACTCAGACTTGACTGAGTGACTGTACAGAACTGACTGATATGTATAATTGATGCTCTTTGCTGTATAGGAGTACAAAATTGGAAAACAGCTATATTCCAATTAGAACTTTTAATAAAGATTTCTTTATATAATCTAAAAATTGTCATAGTTTGAATCAACCATTAATAATGTAGTGGAAAATGCGCTAAGATTTTATGTCAATGTATTTTAAAATTCCATGAGGTAATAGAATATAATAAGTATTTTAATATGTTAGAATTGGGGCAAATACACTAAAGATGTTTAGTATGAGATCATATAAGGAAAAGAGAAACTTTCAAGTCAATCTGAGATGTGCATTGTTTCATTTTCACCAGGTTTTGCTTTCTGCAGTGAAAAATTACTTGAATTTGAAATTTATTTAGAAGGTCCTATGTGTCGCTCCCAGTGGATAGGAAATTATGAATCAGAGAACAAAAACCCGTCCCCAGTATTCCTAGAAGTTTGGCAGTTTGTCTACGACTTCACTCACACGTTTCTGTCTAGAGGTAGAAGGAAACTTTAAAAGGACTGTCATACGGTTACTCAGAAATGAGCAGAGTTTTCCTAGGGCCCCCAGAAATGGAAGAGCAACGAATGAATGCAGTTTGTCACAAGCCAAGAGGAGACTTTTAGGTCACACTGTGATGGAGAAAAGTAATCACAAGATAAATTTATGAATGCTTTTAGAGAGAGAATGGGGCAGGTGATACATTTCTATCACAGTAGCGGACTCAAACCCAGGTTTTTGAAAACCATTTCTATTGAAGAAAATCTTCCAAAACCATGTGGCAAAAGATTAGTTCCTCCCTGCTCCTCGGACCTCTCATCTGAGTCATCATCTCCATCCATTCATACCCACGTGGGTAAATGGCTGTTGTCTCCATTCTCCTCATATTCCAGAGATCCTTCAATTGCTCCAGAAAGAAGACCAGGTCCAGCGTAGACACAAGCCCTATTTATCAGAGAAAGAAATATTTGTGTTGTTAGAGATTCATCAGTGTCGAATCCAATATGTATTCAGGTGAGACAAGAACGCATTTTGTTCTAGAAAACGATTTCCTTAAATACTTTATTCAAAGCAGCTATACAATACTAACACACACCTAACATCAGATCCTGAGATTATGGTCAGGTAGTACTAAGGTAAAAGTAAGTAGTGTCAATGTGAAATTAAGAGAGGGTGCAACTATTTAATACCACAGAACTTACACAATTACCACGAACCTAGAAGGAAGGACGTAGAATACATCAAGGAAGAAAAACGTCACCAGCATAACGAATCATCATGAAGCCTTTCTTTCTAAACTGACAAATACCCATTTTCCCCTAGAAAGCAGAGATCTGAAACAACTGTGGGAAGCAGAAAATTTCAGAAGACATTCTTGATATGACGGAACTAAAACCCAGTGGGTAGATAAGGGATTCTGGAAGGCAGTTATCCTCACCCAAGGAGGCCAGGTTCCCGTACTTCTCTAACATCACGTCCCTGTACAATTCCCGCTGACCGAGGTCCAGGCATTCCCACTCCTCTTGAGTCAAGTCTATGGCCACATCCTGGAACGTCAGCCGTCCCTGAAATACAAAGTACAGATGCCATGTGGCCGTGGGAAGACTTCACAATGTGACCCAAGATGAAAACGGCAAGTTCAGAGAACTGGTCGTGATTTAGTGGCTTGGCTGGTATTACAAAATATACTTTTTACACAGTACTCCTTTCTATCCAATTTCTAATGTGGAGAAAAAAGGATGAGTTATGATCTACAAGCCATTAGGGAGACTAGTCTCATCTGAAAGAGCAATTATAAAATAATCAGGGCAACATTAACATATTTATTCTCAGTGTTCTACTCGTGTGAGATAAGACAAATTGTTTATCAAAGGAACAGGAATTTTTTTTTTTCAAGTGTATTCTGAGCCAAGAGTTCTGATGTGGGGCCAAAGTGCCACATTTTTAGAAAGGTTATTTGAGTTAGTAATGTTGAAAATTCTGCTCGATGAATGACGATTTTTGAGCCACAATGAAATAGAACAGTAAGGTAATAATTCATACATAAGTTGGAACTCTAATTGTTTTACAGATTTTAACAGGTCTAATAGGATAGTAACCTTTCTTGTGGTCTCGTCTCCTGTTGGAAAAGAATTTCCGGACATGAGACAAAATGAGAGGGACATAAAGATTATTAGAATGGGGGACGTTGTTAGAACAGTTGGCCAGCTCAAGGGAGAATGGATGTTGAACAGGGGTCCTTAGTCCACTTTCATAGGCAGGATACAAGGAGTGGGACAGGGGTCTTGCAGATCATTTGCTGACTGGATGAGGCACCTATACTGGGTGGGGGAAGAGTAAGAAAAATACTTTCTCCTTATGGGGTAGGAGGGGAGACCATTTATACTGCTGAGGAGGACCTGAAATCCATCAACAGTTACAACATCGGGGAGGGAAAGATGCTAATGGGTCTTGTTTTTCCATTCCTACATTCCAAGACCCTCCTTGGTTTTATCTAGTCTTTTGTCCCTGGGTCACCACATACCTCCCTGTCTTTATTTTTAGGGCCAATTCCTTGGCCCTTGTTGATAGCCTGCTCATGTCCAACTATCTACCCATTTCCCTTCTCACACATTTGGGAATCCAGTTTCAGGGAAAATGGAGCAATGACTGCTCTGGCTTCTTCAGGCTGAGCAGGGGCGCCATGGGGCTCTGGGTTCCCTTTGCCTACTCTGTCAGGGAGCATTTATAGAGAGAGATGAGAGTCCATTGAATGATAAGGTGAATTGCTTCAGCATTGTTTAGGTGTTGGTCAGGGAATATTCTTGCACGACCACTTGGAAATTTGTGGTATTTTAGAAGAAACAAACTTTACAAGAAAGTTAAAGGCACATGGCCCAAAGATTAGGGGCTAGCCAGGAAAACCAGAACCGGACATCGGTTCGTGATGTTAGTGTTTCTCTAGGTACAAGAAGCAGCAAGAATTTGGGCTCATAAAATCTTTACATGAAAACATCTGACCTTTGGAGGCAGTTCTAGGTTTTTCCCAGAGCACAGGGTTCCTTGTTTCTGATCTCTACTCTGAACTCCTTTCAGGGGGTGTAGAAAGTCAGGAGCTTGCAGTGGTCATGATGTCATCTTTGTAGAGACAGCTGGCAGAGTCCAGTCAGCAGGGTCTCTTCATAGCCACATATTTAACCATGTACGGCACTGGCAAGACTCATTCCCAGGTCTAGGGAAAGTTCCATTAGGCCACTCAATGTGCTGCTTCTAGAGCAGGCCTTGTGAGTAGCAAAAGTCTCTGGACCATACCTGTCTTACAGCTTCTAGGTCCCGGAAAATATTCCCTCTTGTTGCTTCTTCCCATATCTAGAGTTACATGATTACAATCATTGATAGCATATGGAGCTACATATCAACATTTTATCACAGGCTCAGTCACACATTTAGTAACCTAAGAAACAATCTTCTGAAGCAAGTGACATAGGAAATAATATAGCTATGCTATGCTATGCTAAGTCACTTCAGTCGTGTCCGACTCTGTGTGACCCCATAGACGGCAACCCACCAGGCTCCCCCGTCCCTGGGATTCTCCAGGAAAGAACACTGGAGTGGGTTGCCATTTCCTTCTCCAATGCATGAAAGTGAAAACTGAAAGTGAAGTCGCTCAGTCGTGTCCGACTCTTAGGGACCCCATGGACTGCAACCTACTAGGCTCCTCCGTCCACGGGATTAGCTAGCAGTTATTAGTCAGGTTGTAAGTAAAAATGATAAGTCAAGCACTTTCATTAAGTAGAGCTCAGGATACCACAGGTCATCTGACTTCATTTGTTAAATGGCTATAGCCAGGTGTTAATCTCCTGGTTGTATATCATGGAGCATCTAATCTTTATCTGAAGATTGTTTCCTGACATTACCTTTAGAAACAAACTTAGAGTGTCCTTTTTAATAACTTCATTAAATCTTTTAGAAAGATAACATAAGAATGAACTATCTCAGAAGTGAGGCTTAGTAAACACTACACTTTAATTAACAAAACTAGAAACTTAGTTTAACAATGAACAAAACTTAATATACAGTGAAACAATTTTTTCATTTTGAGGGCATTAAGCCTGTAGCCCGGGAAGGCTTTAACCCATCATATAGAAATGAGGTTTGTCAGGGAGCTGGGAAAAGCCAGGCAGCCATGTTGGATTTCCCATAGCCCTGAGTCTTTGATTTACAGCTACTGGTCACCCATTTTTAATTCCCCGATTTAGGAGCAGACTATGGCCATGTTTTAAGGATATCAGGATGGCAAAAGTCTAACCATGAGGGGTTATTTTTGTAGAAGAAGAATGAGCTTTGTCTACATGTACCATAATCTTCAGATCAGATCAGATCAGATCAGTCGCTCAGTCGTGTCCTACTCTTTGCGACCCCATGAATCACAGCACGCCAGGCCTCCCTGTGCATCACCAACTCCCGGAGTTCACTCAGACTCACGTCCATCGAGTCAGTGATGCCATCCAGCCATCTCATCCTCTGTCGTCCCTTTCTCCTCCTGCCCCCAATCCCTCCCAGCATCAGAGTCTTTTCCAATGAGTCAACTCTTCGCATGAGGTGGCCAAAGTACTGCAGTTTCAGCTGTAGCATCATTCCTTCCAAAGAAATCCCAGGGCTGATCTCCTTCAGAATGGACTGGTTGGATCTCCTTGCAGTCCAAGGGACTCTCAAGAGTCTTCTCCAGAACCACAGTTCAAAAGCATCAATTCTTCAGCACTCAGCCTTCTTCACAGTCCAACTCGCACATCCATACATGACCACAGGACCATAATCTTAAGTAATGCTTATTTACTTTACCAATGTAACAAAAGGTTTTTAAAATGAATATAAATCACTTAAAGGCAAAGAAACTCATAAGCTCATATTGAAAGCTGCATTCTAAGAAAACTTTGTTCTATTAACATAGAGATTAGACTAAATTCCAGTCTGGTACTAGCTTCAGTTCAGTTCAGTCGCTCAGTCGTGTCTGACTGTTTGTGACCCCATGAATTGCAGCACGCCAGGCCTCCCTGTCCATCACCAACTCCCGGAGTTTACTCAAACTCATGTCCATCGAGTCAGTGATGCCATCCTGCCATCTAACCTATGTCGTCCCTTTCTCCTCCTGCCCCCAATCCTTCCCAGCATCAGAGTCTTTCCCAATGAGTCAACTCTTCGCATGAGGTGCCCAAAGTATTGGAGTGTCAGCTTTAGCATCAGTCCTTCCAAGGAACACCCAGGACTGATCTCCTTTAGAATGGACTGGTTGGTATCTCTAATTTTCTTGAAGAGATCTTTAGTCTTTCTCATTCTATTGTTTTCCTCTATTTCTTTGCATTGATTACTGAGGAAGGCTTTCTTATCTCTCCAGGCTATTCTTTGGAACTCTGCATTCAAATGGGCACATCTTTCCTTTTCTCCTTTGCTTTTGGCTTCTTTTCTTTTCATAGCTACTTGTAAGGCCTCCTCAGACAGCCATTTGTCTTTTGCATCAGATAGCAAACAAAATTTGTTTGTCGGGTAATCTCAGAAAAATCCTTTCCATAAATCTTGAAATAGCAGTATTCTTACAAAGGCATCAGAGTGAAACCATAGAAGTCATGTTTAAATCTGATTGAACTGCAATTGACAATGTAGCCTGGTCACTACTGTGACTTGTAACACTGTAACAGGGTAAGTACAATTATAGTTGACCACATTTTACTAGGGCGTATCAGATCTATATATGACTTCCACATCATTCTAGGATATCTATATTAGTAACATCAACCATATAGCACAATCTGAGAAGATTTATCACCCCTTCAACCATACTTCCCATGTAATTTAACATGTCCAATGAACCCAGGTAGTTTAATAGCTCCCTGGGATGTCTCACGGGCCCTCTGAAGCATTCCAAAGTCAGCTAGAAGTCAAGTCATTTAGGAAGTTTTGTGGACAAATATCAAAGGGGGTTATAACACTCAGTCAGATAAAATCATATAGATCACTGGGAAACAATATATTCACTTAGCCCAAAACAAAGAAGATTTCAAAGGTAAACCTAGAACAGATCACTTCAGAGATAAAGAAACTTAAAATCCATTATCAAAGGCAGCTCAACATCACAAGAAAACATGTATTTATGCACAAAACTCTTCCCTTGGCGTTCACTTTCCATAAAACCTTATCACTTTCTGTACCCATTACTTTGTTCTCCCATGATGAAAGAGCCACCTCAAAGTCAGACCTACTTCCTTTTCTCTTCATAAAATGTAATTTCTTTCCTCATACCTTCTTTACTGAAAATACACATGCTACTTTCCTTAAGCAGCCTAGAACTTAAGCATTCTGTGGATTGGTGAACATAAATACCAGTGATAATTTCTAAAAAAAATATTCTAGAGAACATCTCAGGATGGCATCAAGCATTAGTCATGAACAGTCCAACATCTCTACTTTCTCTGTAAGAGGAAGTTAGTCCTCAGTAATGAATGTTTCAGAATCTTATTTTACTTGGAAATGACCTAGCTAGTCAATAAACTTCCATCACTTAGTTTGGCACAGCCCTAGAAAGTCAGGTTACCGAAATCTAGAGAATGTTTTAGAGAGATATTTCTAAAGTATAATTATTCTTAAAAGAGTTTCTTTGAAAGATCATATCTCTTTTACATTTTCTTTGAAGTTTTTTTTCCCCTTTCCTAGAGGTACTTTTCTGGTTGAGAAACTTGTAACAGATATAAAAATATAACAATATGTAAGTAATAATAAACCTAGGCACAATGAAAATACTGTGCTTAATGACTCTTAGACATATCTACATTAGATTAGCAAACAAACATTAATGCTAGATATTTAATATTTCCCAGTTCACGTGAATCTGACATTCATTTAGGTAAATTTCTCTTGGAGTTAGAATTGTCTGATTTGTAAGCACTTACCTTCCTTTGAGTGAAGTGAGTGAAGTCGCTCAGTCATGTCCGACTCTTTGCGACCCCGTGAACTGTAGCCCACCAGGCTCCTCCGTCCATGGGATTCTCCAGGCAAGAATACTGGAGTGGGTTGCCATTTCTTCTCCAGGGGATGTTCCCGACCCAGGGATCGAACCCAAGTCGCCCGCATGGCGGGCAGATGCTTTAACCTCTGAGCCACCAGGGAAGCCCTTTAGGCCAATTAAATTAGAACTCATTTAGAACTAAGCAATATTATTAAAAAAAAAAAAAATGCACACTGAGACATACCTAAATCCAGACAGACAGAGATTTCATAGTTTCCTGCTTAAGATTTAAAACATCTCTTTGACCCTTTTTTGTTTGCTTGTTTCTTTGGCTTGAAGTTCTGATTTGCCCAAGGCTGAGTCAGGTCTCAGGCAAAGTGGGCAGTGACATTCAAGGACATGGAAAAGGTTAATTACAAGCTTTTCCCTAGGCAGGCCTTTAAACAAGCTGCTGCTGCTGCTGCTAAGTCGCTTCCGTCGTGTCCAACTCGGTGCGACCCCATAGATGGTAGCCCACCGGGCTCCCCCAACCCTGGGAATCTCCAGGCAAGAATACTGGAGTGGGTTGCCATTTCCTTCTCCAACCTAGTTGTTAACAAGCTAGTTGTTTTAAAAATGCATATGCAAAAGGAACCGGTTTTGCAGTTTCCAAGGGAAAGAAACTTTCATTTTAACCAGTTTTCTCCAGAGTCTAAACAATATCAGGGCCATCCTCTGTCAAAAAGTTATCTTCCCTTTCTGTAGTCTTAGTTTTATAGCTAAAATATAGACCAAATAATGCTCAAATTGACTCTGATATCAGGGGCATTTCAGCTGATAAAAATTTTGGACCATCCCTGTGGTGGGAAGTGAGGTCTTTGTCCCATCAGAAGAATCTGAAGGGTTAAGGGAATTTGCAGGGCTGGGGGAAGCTTGATCCTTGGCAGCCCTGAGAAACAGGAGTACTCAGGAGGGAATTCTTTAAGACGTTCAGGAGTGGGGGAAGCTTGGTTCCCTCTCCACCTGAGAGATAAGCTTCCTTAGAAAGGGATTCTTTAGAATATTAGGACCGTTTTTGATCCTTCAGGCTTTTGAATATAGAAGAAAGACCTGGGCAAAAGGGAACCTCAGAATCCTTTCCTAGAGATCATGTGGATATAAAAGTTCGCATACAGTTCATCTAGGAAATCTGATGGAGAGAGCAGAGAGGGACAGGAGACAGGGAGGTAACAGAACGTAAGGAAATTCTGAGTCCTTTTCCTTCTTTTGGAAAAACCTAGTGTGCCATTCAGAGGTCATTTTTGGGGGGTCCCCCGTTTGTATTGGAGCCAGGCCTTTCGGAGGGTCAAAAGTATCCAGTTTCTGAGAATGTAGCCAAGGGTTGAGTATGAGAGAGCCTCCTGGGATGTAACAGAACCCACTCATAGCCTATCCACAATAGAATGGGAGTACTGAGAGTCACTGGCTGACAGAAAGGCGTCCGTTTTCCCCCAGTGGTCTCTCCGTGCGACTGAGGGCACAGAATGGCCGAGTGGCCTAACAGTCACATCCAACAGTGAGAGGAGACCTCTGAGAACCATGCAGCTAAGCCACCAGGTGACACGGGCAGAGAAAGACAGAGATTCCTGGGAGCAACCAGGTGACTCACCATTTGGTGATTCCCTCAAACGTGGAAGGCACTCTTGGGATGGTTCAAAGGCAACACCCAGGCTTCTGTAAATCAATCCAAACCAAAATGGAAAGAAGAGAAAGTGACAGGGAAGAAGGCTGAGGAATCCGCCGTACAATATATCCGGGAGGCGGTGGCTTGGGAACAATGGTCTCTGTTTTGCTTCAACCTTTATGAGCCCAACATGGTGGACAGAAGTTGTCTTGCTGCGGGTGGATGCCTTTGTGGCCTGATCCATTCTGTGTGCCCCCATCCTCACATGGGAGTCTTTCTGTGGCAGGAGCCCTAATGGCTTTTACGCATCTGATCGGTGCCCACAGAATATTGGTTGGCATAGTCCTCACTTGCAAAAAAGACAAAGGAGAGACCCTCACCCATTCAAGAGGCAGCTACTTTGGGCGCAGTGAGCAGTGGGGCTTTTGGAACACACCAGAGGGTAACCCTCACCAGCGTAACTCAGTTGCCACCAAGCAGTTGCCCGTTGGAAGAGGGTCCCTGTGAGGAAGGAGAAGTGAGGAGGGGAGACAAGAGACTCCAAGTCCCTGAACAAGGCACCAAAAATATCATGGTCTGGGTGCTGGTTGGAAAAGAATTTCCAGACATGAGACAATACAGGGCTGGTTTTTCAGTTTCTGCATTCTAAGACCCTCCTTGGTTTTATCTGCTCTTCACACGTTGGGTAACCACAACCTTGGCAGAAAGAAGCATTTTATCTATTTAGTATATACTCTGTATCTTTCTGATTGTTTTTATCAGAGTCTTGAAAGTGCAAGAGAAATAACTAAAAATCAGTAATGTTGCTCTTGTACTTTTTGGCACATATTTTAACAAATAGCCATTAAATAGCAGAGCTTAAACGTTACTTCAGTTTATGTACTTTAGACTTTAATAAAACAGACAGATTCACAGAGACAACTCTAAGAAAAGTTGATAGAAGTTTCTGTAACTGTAAACAATACTAAAGACAAGAAGAGTTTTAGTCACTCAGTCATGTCCCATTCTTAGTGACCCCATGGACTCTAACTTGCCAGATTCCACTGTCCAAGAAATTCCCAAGCAGGAATACTGGAATGGGTAGTCATTCCCTTCCCCAGAAGTTCTTCAGAAAAACAAAGCAAAAAGAAAAGAAGAAGAAAAAATTGATCAAGTCATGTTAATATTTTCATACACACAGTTCAGTTCCGTTCCTCATTCGTATTCCATTCTTTGGGACCCCATGGCCCACAGCACGCCAGGCCTACTGGTCCATCACCAACTCCCGGAGCCCACTCAAACTCATCTCCACGGAGTACAGACATACACTCAAATGGGGCTATATGCTCATTAGGGGGAAGAGAGAGACATTTTCATGTCACTAAACTCAGGTAATTTTGAATGAATTAAAAAGTACATAATATTAGAGGATGATATTCTTTATTTGCACTGAGCTGTACTTTAAATTTTAATACAGTTGAGCATAGATTAGGACTAATAAGATTCTTGTAAACATTTTGGAAAATACAAAACTGTGATGAGACTCTGTGATGTGAGCATGGAGTGTATTGGAAAAGATCAGACCTGGGCTTGGGATGAAAACCACCACTCCCCAAACCCAGCATCTCTGCTAAACACACATGAGTGTTCATTTTCCAAAGCAGAAAGAAAGTAAGAAGACAGGAAGTTACTTCATTAATTGTGATAGTTTAGGCACATCCCTCATTTTTCTTTCCAAGACACTTGTTCAAGTGAAGTGGAAAAAAACAAATTCACAGCATGGGAATCTCACAGAAACACTTAAACCAGTGAACATGAGTCATGGGGTAAGAAGTACATGGAGGTGGTAAAAAGACTGTGTCTGTGATTTGAGCCTGGAGTATTCTGGAAACATCACACCTAGGCTTGAGTGATCAATTCGCCTACCCTGAAAACCCACTATCTATAATCAACACAATGAGTGTTCATTCTCAGAAGCAAAGAGAAACCAAGAAGATGGGGAGTTTCTCCATTAACTATGAGCATTTCCACACATTCCTTATTCCTTTTTTCCACAACCTTGTTTAAAGAGAGAGAGAAGTATGAACTTCATAGTCTCATGATGTTAGAGTGATGTCTCCAGAACCAGTGGGCATCAGATGTCATGGTGTAAATGAATCACATGAAAGATGCACAATCACTGCCTGGGCATCCTGGAATTAACAATGAAATTATAACTTGAATCTAACATTTAAAAATGTCAATTTTATGCAAATTTCATTTCACATATACTTCCCCTGTTTAGTATCCTAATAATGCATTTAAGTAGTAAGACTCAGCAATGCAAAAGACAGCATCTCCTAGTTTTCTTTTTATTTCTGAAAATTTTCTG
The DNA here is from genome assembly GCF_029407905.1 of Bubalus kerabau. Classification (NCBI taxonomy): domain Eukaryota; kingdom Metazoa; phylum Chordata; class Mammalia; order Artiodactyla; family Bovidae; genus Bubalus; species Bubalus kerabau. The sequence continues at coordinate 64,185,170 of NC_073640.1, forward strand.
AAAAACTCTAGACCTCTGAGTTGAGTCACTGGGCTTCCCAGCTGGCTCACTGGTAAAGAATCTGCCTACCGATGCTGGAGATGTGGCTTCAGTCTCGGGGTGGAGAGAATCCCCGGGACGAGGAAATGGGAACCCACAGCAAAATTCTTGCCTGGAAAATCCCATGACAGAAGAGAATTGCTTCTATGTATAATGGCATTCTCAAACTCTGTTTTAAATATCTATATTGCACCCAGGTGCTAAGTCATCACTGCATTTCGCAACATCCCTAAAATCCCAACAAGAAACCACATCTCACTGGGGGAATAGGAGTGACTCCCCAAGCTGATCTCTCACAAAAAAATAGTTTCAACAGTTGAAAGTCGCTGATTCACGTTGAGAATTCATCATGCTCCATAGAAAGTGAGGATGCAGACAATGGAGCAAAGGCTCTGGGACACAAGGAAATAGTCTAAAGGGCTGGTCTTCACTTTTATAATAAGAAATGGGAAAAAATAAGATGATGAGATGCCTGGGAAGAAAAACTAGGAGCAGAAAGCCAAAGGCTTGCAGATTCTCATTTGGGCATTTCAGGAGGGAAAGCAGATGCAGCCCCAGACCCAGGACAGGATATTTACCTGAGAAGTTGCCATTTCCTCCTCTTCTTCCTCCTGCTCTGTCTTCTCTGGGGATGTTACGCTGCAAACGCACTTCTGTGGTTTGAGAAAATACCGCTGAGGGCATCAAAACAGCTCTTTAACCTGCAACCAATGCTCTTACAGACAGAAGGGCCTTGAAAAGCTGAGAAGACCAACCTCTCCTGTCCTCTGTCTCAGGAGAGATTTGGGAACAATCAATTCCTACCTGGAGACCAGCCTGTGAACTTATTTCTTGATTGTTCTCTCCCCATAGAGAGCTCCTAACACTCTGCTCTCACAGATGATGTGAGCTGACTGAGTTTCCCTGTCCAATCCAGACAGACCAACCCTGTTGCCTCTCTGTGGAAGAAGCCAGGGCTCAGCTCTCACAGATGGATCAGGAGGCACTTCCTTAACCCAGGCCTCTGCTTAGAATCCCCTGGAGCACTTCCTAGACACCGCAGTGATGCTCCCACAGGACCAACATAGAACTCTGTTGGGAGGGCATCAGTGAGGTCAATTCCTGACACTGGTCATGTGATCCTGGTGGGAAACCAGAGGGAAACCACTTGGCTAAAGATTCTTTCTGAACCATTTCAATGAATACAAATCCCTGGTGGTCAGGTCCCCACTCCAAGAAGTTATCGATCTGCAGGTCTACAGTGTGGCCGTTAATGGAGTCATCAGCAAATCCCATTTTTTCCTGATGTTTCTTCTCCCAAACCAACGTTCAGGAGTCCTGAGCTCAAAGCCTCACACTCATCACACCTAAGACCTCTCTGTAGGGGAGGATTTCGGGCAGGAATTTCTGAGAGAGGTCAAAGCTAGAATCAGGCAGAGAAAACACCAGTTCTTGCAGTTTAGCCTGTAGAAGTTATGCTGGGTGAGGTGTTCTGGGCTCCATAGGGTGAGTGTGAATTAATCCACTCAAGCCAAAACAACAAATCCGGTGAGCACTGTGAGGGTGTCATTGAAGGGGGGCTTGTAAAGTAGACCCTGGGGTTCAGCAAGACTGTTGATCTCAAGGAAGCTGGTCATCTAGACCAGGTGCTCACAGGACTGGCTTTTGTGAGTTCAAGAAACCGCAGGCTGCCTGCTGCCCAGACAGATGCTGAGGCAGCAACAGCATGGACCAGTTTACGGAAATTGTCAACAATATTCATTTTTTGATATAAGGATATGTGATTTGTGACTTTTACAGCTTACCAGACAAAGCCTAGGAAGCACTTAGGAAGCATGGTATACACTAATTCCACGCCTCTTCCAGGAAGACTTTCTAATACGTTTCTGGGTTATCACAGAAGCTGTCTTCATTTCAACATTGTCAAGTAATAATCATGACTTGTGTGTTGATATTATAAAGATACATCAATATTGCAGTGAACTCTCATTGTGTTTTTCTTACAAATCAAGGATATTACTATTGAAACTTTTGAACCAACTTCTATCTTACTTTAATACATGGAAAGATTAAATGATCACTTACATCATGGCAACTTCCAGATATTTCACATCAATGCCAAACACCTCCATTTAGATGGTCATTGTCCATTTTACATTATGGTATCCTTCATCTTCTAAAGGAGGATAGATAGAAATTGTGTTGCAACACAATATAAAAAGCTAATCTTTAATAAACCATAAAAAATCTACCTTTCCAAACACAGTAGAAAGCTTAATATGGATTGAGTGTTCTATTACATTCACGTCAAAGAATCTCAAATCATGTCATTATAAACGAGCATACAAATAGCAATCCACTCCAGTACTATTGCCTGGAAAATCCCATAGACACAGGAGCCTGGTAGGCTACAGTCTATGGGGTTGCAAAGTTGGACACGACTGAGCGACTTTACTTTCGCTTTCATACATACAGTGTTAAGAATTGTAACTTTCTAACTATCAACCTTCATCTCATGATTCATGCTAATACGTCCATTTTCTATGTGCTTTAACTATGCAGTACTCCCTACAGTCATTGTACTTCAGAGAAACTTCTGAAAACAAGATTAGTGAAATGCCTTCTATTATGCAATCTCTGATATTTATTTCCATTTAACTTTTGATTAAATACTTTTCTACATATTGGTTACATCATTTCCATTGGTTTTTTTGTATACACTCTTGTGTTTTCTGATGCATGTTTAGCGCAAACCTCTTCCATCACATGTTCCGTTACTAGAGTTTCTCTCCAGTGTGTGTTCTCTGATGTTTACTGAGATGAGCACTCTGACTAAAGGCTTTGCCACATTCGGTACATTCATAAGGTCTCTCTCCAGTATGCATTCGCCGATGTAGAGTAAGAGCTGACTTGTAACCAAAGGCTTTGCCACATTCAGTACATGTATATGGTCTCTCTCCAGTATGCACGCGCCGATGTTCAGTAAGGTTATAACGCGTAATAAAGGTCTTGCCACATTCTGTACATTTATAACGTCTATCCCCGGTATGAATTCGGTGATGTTGAGTAAGGGCTGAACTCCTAATAAAGGCTCTGCCACATTCTTTACATTTGTATGGTTTCTCCCCAGTATGGATTCGATGATGTCTAGTAAGAACTGAGCAATGATGAAAGGCTTTGTTACATTCTTTACATGTATAAGGCTTCTCTCCAGTATGGATTCGCTTATGATAGGTTAGATCTGAGTAACAGATAAAGGCTTTGCTACATTCTGTACATTTATAAAGTTTCTCTCCAGTATGAATTTGCTGATGTTGAATTAGATTTGAGTTGTAAGTAAAGGCTTTGCCACATACTGTACATTTATAAGGTTTCTCTCCAGCGTGAATTCGCTGATGTCGAGTAAGAAATGAGGAGCGACGAAAGGCTTTGTTACATACTTTACATATATAAGGTTTCTCTCCAGTATGAATTCGCTGATGTTCAATAAGGTCTGAGTTGCAAATAAAGGCTTTGCTACATTCTGTACATTTATAAGGTTTCTCTCCAGCATGAATTCGCTGATGTTGAATAAGGCTTGAGTTGTAAGTAAAGGCTTTGCTACATTCTGTACATTTATAAGGTTTCTCTCCAGTATGAATTCTCCGATGTTTAATAAGAAGTGACTTGTAAGTAAAGGCTTTGCCACATTCTGTACATTTATAAGGTTTCTGTCCAGTGTGAATTCGCTGATGTTGAGTAAGAAATGAGGAGCGACGAAAGGCTTTGTTACATTCTTTACATATATAAGGTTTCTCTCCAGTATGAATTCGCTGATGTTCAATACGGTCTGAATTGTAAGTAAAGGCTTTGCTACATTCTGTACATTTATAAGGTTTCTCTCCTGTATGAGTTCGCCGATGTTGAATAAGAAGTGAGTTGTAAGTAAAGGCTTTGCTACATTCTGTACATTTATAAGGTTTCTCTCCAGTATGAATTCGCTGATGTTCAATAAGGTCTGAGTTGTAAGTAAAGGCTTTGCCACATACTGTACATTTATACGGTTTCTCTCCAGTGTGAATTTGCTGATGTTCAGTAAGAAATGAGGAACAATGAAAGGCTTTGTTACATTCTTTACATATATAAGGTTTCTTTCCAGCATGAATTCGCTGATGTTGAGTAAGAAGTGAGTGACAGTTAAATGCTCTGCTACATTCTGTACATTTGAAGGGTTTCCTTCCTGTATGAATTCTCCTATGTCTACTAAGATTGGATGACTTACTAAACACTTTCTCACATACCTTACACTTGTTTTCTTTCTGTGGATTCTGAACAGTGTCCTGTTGAGTAAGTTCTGAACAGTGATTAGAAACCTTACCATATTCACTACAAGTCCTGTCTCCAGTACAAGTACTCTTATCTAGAGAAAAACCTGACATATGATCAAAGGTATTTCTACATTTATTAATTTTAGAATCCTTGTTTAAAGATTCGGGTCCCTGATGTTTCTTAAGGTTTGAGTCTCCTTCAACTGTATACCTAGTTTCATTGCCTGAATATCTTCTCAGTCCGCCATAAATACTCTTGTAATTATTGGAGCTGGGGCTCTTACTTAAGGTCTGACTCATTTTATTATACCTGGAAAGTTGTTGTGTATTAACCATATCACAATATGTATTGAAGAATGATGGTTGGATTGCATCTCTTCCATTATCATCAACATTATATATCTTGGACTGGATAGAAGATATCTGTTGGGGGAAGAACAATGACACCCTGCTCACGGATCCCTGAAATTGCTTAGATTTTGAATTTTCACACTCATTGTTAAATTGTAGGTGTTCAGACATCCTTGAATGTATGTTTAGTCGAAGCCTACGTTCACAATTGTCTGAATGAGTATTTGCAGTAGAGACTAGATTACCTTCCAGATTTTCCACGTTTTCTTTTAGAGAACATGTATGTTTCAAAAAAGGATGGACATCTTTTCTTAAACACTTACACTTCTCGGCAGATAGTGAAGATTGAAGTTGCTGTTTTTCCCAATTTGACTCAGGCTGCTCATTTCTTTTTGCAGTACTCTTAGCATTATTTGTAAGTGTCTCCATTTCTTTATGTCCATATAAACATCCTCTCTGTCTTTCATATACCCTGGTATATTCCCAATCTTTCATTAAATTTAAGTTTCTGAGGTGAAATGTTTGATATATTCCTAGGTTTGCTTTTGGGAATACATCTTCTAATGCTGGATTCTTTGGCATCAAATCCTGGGTGTCTTGTGGAGACACAGCTGAAAGATACCAAATAACAAGTAATTTTATCTGCTATTCTCAGTGAATATCTTTAAAGATTTAAAGAAAACTGATGACCATAGCTAGTTTAAAAATAAAACAGAGATGGAAGGATCAAGATGCCAGAGGCTTAGGCAGATGTGGAGCTCATCTCTCTCTCCACAAATGAATGAGAAATGGAACAATTCTCACAGAGCCCAGCTGAACACTAGCAGAGGCCCTTGGAAATCTGAAAGGACAAGAAAGCTTCCTGCTCTGCAGGGTAGGACAAAAGAAAGAAGGAAAAAGAAGAGGAGAGGACGTGGGTTGGGGCCTGCAACTCTGCAGGGAGATGAAAGTGAGGAGAGGTCCCCATATCCGAGGAAGCCCCTCATTGGGGGAGCTCAGTTTGGACAGAAGGAGAGCCTCATTCTCTGTGGGAAGAGAACATGGCAAACAGTGTGTGGCAGCAGGACACAGTGAGACCTGCACACAGGGTGCTGACCCCAGCCCTGCCCACCCAGCCTTAGCGGCATGTCCAGCAATGCAGACAAGGGCTGGGTGCCGAAATGTGGGATTTGGAGAGCAGACCCAGGCAGAGGACTTCGGTTCGCTGTGAGGATACATCCTGAGGGGACGGGAGTGAGGGAGGAGGTCTCTAAAGGGATGCTTCTGGAGGAAGCCTGAACCACCATAGAGAGAGTGTCATTGTTGAGTGATGCCCAGGGAATGAGCCCACTGCATCCCTTGTCCCTTGTGCCTGCCCCTGCTAGCCAAGGAATAGGAAGAACTCTACCCAGCCTGGGGTCTTTTGAGCCCCAGCCATGGCCTCCCCCATCGACCTCCTCCATAATCAGCAGAATCCTGAGCTCTGGGGCAGCCTCAGGAGAAGACACCTGTGAGTTGGCCACAAGCACAGATGGAGCAGAAAGCACAGGCGAACACCAGCAATAAAGAAGAAAAGCTGAAAACTCTCCTTGCAGCAACACAAGCCATGGTCTTACACCCATGACCAGCTTTGTAACCTCAGCCCCTACAGAGCATCTGAACCAACAACCAAGGGCTCTCTCATTCCTGGCAGGTATAGCTTTAGTAGCTGTAGACTTTGTGGGCTCCTACTCAAGGGGGCTGGGCGAGGACAGAGCCAGAGCTGCTCCGTAGCACCACAGCGGGTCCAGCTCCACGCTGAATGCAATCCCAGAACCTGACTTCACTGAATCCATGCTGGTGACCTTGTGAAAACAACAGCTGAGAGACACCAGGACCGTGTGTCATCATGCCCATGGTTAAGGTGGGGCCAAGAGCAGTTCCAACACTACATAAGGAGAGCTTGCAGAACGCATGAGAGGGGGCACCAGAGCACACCCTGAGGTGAACATTCCTACAGGAGTAATACTTAGTGTCTTCTCTCCCAGTGGGTGTGCTCCAATCCCACCTGCCTCGCACCACAGATCAGAATCACAGCAAAGACTCAGATCTGGGGGCTGTATTCCACCACACAGGGAGCAGGCACCACCAGAGACAAGGCATTAACAACCACAGAATAAGGGGGAAACAGCCCTGAATATCCAGGGCAGGCTCTGGTCACAGTTCACAGCAATCAGAGCACAGATCAAGAGAGGATAAGGGCACAAACCTCTGGACCAACCTCACCCACTAAGGTGCAGATACCAGAAGGAAGATTAACTAGGTGGCTGCACCCTTCAAAACAAAGACCACATACAGAACGCAGGACAATATGAGATGGCAAAGAAATATGTTACAGGGCAAGAAACAACATAAAACCCTCCAAGGACCACTGAGTGATAGGCAATCTAATGATTACTTCTTGATTTTAGTCATCTTAAGTGGAGACAACGAATACTTGCACAAATCCTAGGTGTCTAGTAATTCTTAAATCCACTTCTTGCCACACATGTTTCTGAGAATGTGTTATTAGCTGTTTCAATCTAAGAATCATAAATGATAGTGACAGAGAACTAGTCAGAAACTGAGGACACATAAGACAGTGTCCGAGGAAGCTGAATACAAATAAGATAAACTTAATAAAGTACTAGTTTTAAGAAATTAAATAAGGAGAGAGACTTTAAAACTATGATTGAAAGAGGGAACTCTACTCATTGCTCTGTGGAGACCTAAATGGGAACGAAATCAATAGGACAGTAAAGACTAGAGATCTCTTTAAGAAAATTAGAGGTACCGGGAATATTTCATGCAAAGATGGCAACAATAAAGGACAGAAACAGGATGGACCTAAAAGAAGAAGAAGATATTAAGAGAAGTAGGCAAGAATATATGGAAGAACTATACAAAAAAGATCTTAATGACCGAGATAACCACGATGGTGTGGTCACTCACCTAGTAACAGACATCCTGGCATCCAAAGTAAAGTCGGCCTTAGAAGGCATGAGGACCAACAAACCTAGTGCAGGTGATGGAACTCCAGCTGACCTATTTCAAGTCCTAAAAGATGATAATGCTAAAGTTCTGCACTCGATAAGCCAGCAAATTTGGAAAACTCAGCAGTGGCCTCAGGACGGAAAAAGGTCAGTTTTCATTCCAATCACAAAGAAAAGCAATGCCAAAGAACGCTCAAACTACTACACAATTTCCCTCATTTCCAACAATAGCAAAGGCTCCAAATTCTCCAAGCGAGGCTTTAACAGCACGTGAACTGAGAGCTTCCAGAGGTTCAAGCTGGATTTAGAAACGGCAGAGGAATCAGAGATCAAATTGCCAACATCCTTTGGATCATATAAAAAGTGAGAGAGTTCTGGAGATACGACAACATCTGCTTTATTGACAATATCACAGCCTTTGATTGTGTGGACAACAAGAAACTGTGGAAAATTCTTAAAGAGATGGGAACACCAGACTACCTTACCTGCCTCCTGAGAAATCTGTATGCATGTCAACAGGCAGCAGGGAGAACTGGACATGTGACAACAGACTGATTCCAAATTGGGAAAGGAGTATGTCAAGGCTGTATACTGTCACCCTGCTTATTTAACTTATATGCACAGTACATAATGTGACATACTGGGAAAGATGAAGCACAAATTGGAATCATGATTTCAGGGAGAAATATCCATAATCTCAGATATAAAGATGACACCACCCTTAGGGCAGAAAGCGAAGAGGAACTGAGGAGTCTCTTGATGAAACTGAAAGAAGAGCCTGAAAAAGCTGGCTTCAAACTCAACCTTCAAAAAACAAAGATCATGGCACCGGTCAGATCATTTCATGGCAAACAGTGGGAGAAAGAGTGGAAACAGTGTGAAACTGTATTTTCTGGGGGTTCCAAAATCACTGCAGATGGTGACTACCGCCAGGAAAGTAAAAGACACTTGCTCCTTGGAAGAAAAGCTATGACCGACCTAGGCAGCATATTAAAAAGCAGAAACATTACTTTGCTGACAAAGGTCCATCTAGTCAAAGTTATATTGTTTCCAGTAGTCATGTATGGATGTGAGAGTTGGACCATGAAGAAAGCTGAGTGTTGAAGAATTCATGCTTTTGAACTGTGGTATTGGAGAAGACTCTTGAGAGTGCCTTGTACTGCAAGAAGATCACACTACTCCATCCTAATGGAAATCAGTCCTCAATATTCGTTGGAAGGACATGGTGAAGCTGATGTTCTAATACTTTGGCCACCTGATGTGAAGAACTGACCCACTGAAAAAGACCCTTATGCCAGGAAAGATTGAAGATGAGAGGAGAAGGGGACGACAGAGGGTGAGATGGGAGATGGTTGCATGGCATCACTGACTCGATGGATATGAGTTTCAGCAGGCTCTGGGAGTTAAGTGATTGACAGGGAAGCCTGGCCTGCTGCATACCATGGATCGCAGACTCAGATTCAATGGAACGACGGAACTGAACTGACCGATACGTATAAATAATTATCTTTGCTGTATAGGAGAACAAAATTGGAAAACAGCTATATTCCAATTAGAACTTTTAATAAAGATTTCTTCATATAATGTAAAAATTGTCATAGTTTGAACCAACCATTAATAATGTAGTGGAAAATGTGCTAAGATTTTATGTCCATTTATTTTAAAATTCTATGAGGTAATAAAACACAATAAAGTATTTTAGCATGTTAGAATTGGGGCAAATACACAAAAGATATTTCATATGAGATCATATAAGGTAATGAGAAACTTTCAAGTCAACCTCAGATGTGCACTGTTTCATTTTCACCAGGTTTTGCTTTCTGCAGTGAAAAATTACTTGAATTTGAAATTTATTTAGAAGGTCCTATGTGTCGCTCCTAGTGGATAGGAAATTATAAATCAGAGAATAAAATCCTGTCCCTAGTATTCCAGGAATTTCGGCAGTTTTTCTACCATTTCACTCACACATTTCTGTCTAGAGGTAGAAGGAAACTTTAAAAGGACTGTCATACAGTTACTCAGAAATGGGCAGAGTTTTCCTAGGGCCCCCAAGAAATCGAAGAGCAATGAATAAATGCAGTTTGTCAAAAGCCAAGAAGAGACTTTTAGGTCACACTGTGATGGAGAAAAGTAATCACTGGAGATAAATTCATGAATGATTTAAGAGAGAGAATGGGGCAGGTGATACATTTCTATCACAGTAGCAGAACAAACCCACGTTTTCGAAAACCATTTCCATTGAAGCAAATCTCCCAACACCATCTGAGTCATCATCTCCAACCATTCATACCTACCTGGGTAAATGGCTGTTGTTTCAATTCTCCTTATATTCCTGGGATCCCTCAATAGCTCCAGAAAGGTGACCAGGTCCACCTTAGAGACAAGCCCTGGTGATCAGAGAAAGGAATATTTGTGTTGTTAGAGATTCATCAGTATCGAATCCAATATGTATTCAGGTGAGACGAGAATGCCTTTTCTTCTAGAAAACGATTTCCTGAAATACTTTATTCAAAGCCGCTATACAATACTAACACACACCTAACAATCAGGTCCTGAGATTCTGGTCAAGTAGCGCTAAGGCAAAGGTAAGTAGAGTCAATGTGAGATTAAGAGAGGGTGCAGCTATTTAATACCACAGAACTTACACAATTACCAGTAACATAGAATGAAGGATGCAGAGTACATCAAGGAAGAAAAACATCACCAGCACAACGATTCATCATGAAGCCTTTCTTTCTAAACTCAGAAATAACCTATTATCCCCTAGAGAGTACAGATCTGAAAATACTGTGGGAAGCAGAAAATTTCAGAAGACATTCTAGAAGTGATGGAACAAAAATGCAGTGGGTAGATAAGGGATTCTGGAAGGCAGATATCCTCACCCAAGGAGGCCAGGTTCCTGTAGTTCTCTAACATCACGCTCCTGTACAATTTCCGCTGACCGAGGTCCAGGCATTCCCACTCCTCTTGAGTGAAGTCTATGGCCACATCCTGAAACGTCAGCCATCCCTGAAATACAAGGTACAGATGCCAATAGGCCATGGGAAGTCTTCCTAATGTGATCCATATACCATTCAGTCAGATAAAATCTGAGTAATAGGCAAATTTGGCCTTGGAATACGGAATGAAGCAGGGAAAAGACTAATAAGAGTTTTGCCAAGAAACTGCACTGGTCATAACAAACACCCTCTTCCAACAACACAAGAGAAGACTCTACACATGGACATCACCAGATGGTCAACATCGAAATCAGATTGATTATATTCTTTGCAGCCAAAGATGGAGCAGCTCTATACAGTCAACAAAAACAAGACCAGGAGCTGACTGTGCCTCAGACCATGAACTCCTTATTGCCAAATTCAGACTTAAATTGAAGAAAGTAGGGGAAATCACTAGACCATTCAGGTATGACCTAAATCAAATCCCTTATGATTATACAGTGGAAGTGAGAAATAGATTTAAGGGACTAGATCTGATAGATAAGAGTGCCTGATGAACTATGGAATGAGGTTCGTGACATTGTACAGGAGACAGGGATCAAGACCATCCCCATGGAAAAGAAATGCAAAAAAGCACAATGGCTGTCTGGGGAGGGCTTACAAATAGCTGTGAAAAGAAGAGAAGCGAAAAGCAAAGGAGAAAAGGAAAGATATAAGCATCTGAATGCAGAGTTCCAAAGAATAGCAAGAAGAGATAAGAAAGCCTTCCTCAGCGATCAATACAAAGAAATAGAGGAAAACAACAGAAGGGCAAAGACTAGAGATCCCTTCAAGAAAATTAGAGATACCAAGGGAACATTTCATGCAAAGATGGGCTCGATAAAGGACAGAAATGGTATGGACCTAACAGAAGCAGAAGATATTAAGAAGAGGTGGCAAGAATACACAGAAGAACTGTACAGAAAAGATGTTCACGACCCAGATAATCACAATGGTGTGATCACTGATCTGGAGCCAGACATCCTGGAATGTGAAGTCAAGTGGGCTTTAGAAAGCATCACTATGAACAAAGCTAGTGGAGGTGATGGAATTCCAGCTATTTCAAATCCTGAAAGATGATGCTGTGAAAGTGCTGCACTCAATATGCCAGCACATTTGGAAAACTCCGCAGTGGCCACAGGACTGGAAAAGGTCAGTTTTCATTCCAATCCCAAAGAAAGGCAATGCCAAAGAATGCTCAAACTACTGCACAATTGCACTCATCTCACATGCTAGTAAGTAATGCTCAAAATTCTCCAAGCTAGGCTTCAGCAATACGTGAGGCGTGAACTTCCTGATGTTCAAGCTGCTTTTAGAAATCACAGAGGAACCAGAGATCAAATTGCCAACATCCGCTGGATCACGGAAAACGAGAGAGTTCCAGAAAAACATCTATCTCTGCATTATTGACTATGCCAAAGCCTTTGACTGTGTGGATCACAATAGACTGTGGAAAATTCTTCAAGAGATGGGCCTACCAGACCACCTGACCTGCCTCTTGAGAAATCTGTATGCAGGTCAGGAAGCAACAGTTAGAACTGGACAGGGAACAACAGACTGGTTCCAAATAGGAAAAGGAGTTCATCAAGGCTGTATATTGTCACCCTGTTTATTTAACTTATATGCAGAGTACATCATGAGAAACACCGGACTGGAAGAAGCACAAGCTGGAATCAAGACTGCCGGGAGAAATATTAATCACCTCAGATATGCAGATGACACCACCCTTATGGCAGAAAGTGAAGAGGAACTCAAAAGTCTCTTGATGAAAGTGAAAGTGGAGAGTGACAAAGTTGGCTTAAAGATCAACATTCAAAAAACGAAGATCATGGCATCTGATCCCATCACTTCATGGGAAATAGATGGGGAAACAGTGGAAACAGTAGCAGACTTTATTTTTGGGGCTCCAAAATCACTGCAGATGGTGAATGCAGCCAGGAAATTAAAAGACACTTACTCCTTGAAAGGAAAGTTATGACCAACATAGACTGCATATTCAAAAGCAGAGATTACTTTGCCAACAAAGGTCCATCTAGTCAAGCCTTGGTTTTTCCTATAGTCATGTATGAATGTGAGAGTTGGACGGTGAAGAAGGCTGAACGCTGAAGAATTGATCTTTTGAACTGTGATATTGGAGAAGACTCTTGAGAGTCCCTTGGACTGCAAGAGGATCCAACCAGTCCATTCTGAAGGAGATCAGCCCTGGGATTTCTTTGGAAGGAATGATGGTAAAGCTGGAACTCCAGTACTTTGGCCACCTCATGCGAAGAGTTGACTCATTGGAAAAGTCTCTGATGCTGGGAGGGATTGGGGGCAGGAGGAGAAGGGGACGACAGAGGATGAGATGGCTGCATGGCATCACTGACTCGATGGATGTGAGTCTGAGTGAACTCCGAGAGTTGGTGATGGACACGGAGGCCTGGCGTGCTGTGATTCATGGGGTTGAAAAGAGTCGGACACGACTGAGCGACTGAACTGCACTGAACTGAGACTCTTTGGCTGGCAATACTCTGTCTTCTGTCATTCTGATGTGCCAGGAGGGCAATGGGTCCCTTGCGGTCATGATTATCATTAAGTGTAAACAAACCCGTTCAGAAGTTAAGAAGCTTATCAAGTCCAAAGAAACAGCATTTCAGGAAAGAGACAGAACAAACAAACAGAAGGACTATGCCTCTTACCTCGGAATGAGTCATTTCTGACTCCCTGCTTTATTCTTCCTCTGGGCTTCCTTCTCACGTAAGATCAGTCTTGGGAAGTGACCCCTGAATGTTGAAAATAGACTGTTTAATACTTAGAAAAACACATCGAGCTCCCTGTAACACAGCCCCACACAGAGGGAGGATCTCAACAGGTACAAAATACAATCCTCTACGGCCACTGACACAGCAGGGATTCTGGAACACAGAATCAAACGAGGTGTTTTTCGTTTTCTTCTTTTCTTCAGAACTCGCGGCCCTTCCTGTGAAAACCACACGTTCTAGGCTGACCCTCCCCTTCAAACCTTAGGCGAGACCCTGACCAAACTCCTTACAGAATAGAGCCTCCTTCACCTCTTCGTGGATCAGGGACTTAGGGGTTGGGCAATGCAGGACTTTAAGCAGCGGTCTCTACAAGTTAGAAGGTAGAACTGCCAGAGAAGGACGTGGAGTCTAGAACGATATTAACAGGAAGCGGACGTGGACCCCAAGGTCCCGGCAGCTAAGATAAAGGACTTCAGAACTTCTGACGGCGATGCGAGGACACACACTGGGAACGGGAAAATGGGAACGGTGGTTTGAACGTTCACAGAGACCCCCGAAAGCCACGTGTGAAGGACAACAGGCTGTGGGACTAGGAATCGGGTTTTAAACAAACAAAACTCACCAGAACACTCGGTCGCTCATTTAAACTCAATTCCGGGTCTGCAGGATACTGCGCACGCGCGGGAGGAAGATCCGGTACAGAGGAAGGTGAGTGCGCTTCGCTGCAGCCAAAGATAGGCGAGGAAAGGGGAGAGGGTGGGACGAGGCCGGAAGCGCAGGTACTTACGGGCGGGGCCCGTGGGGACGGAGACTTGCCTCCCCTCACCCCCGCCCCTGTCAGTTTTGGGTCCGTTGGTCCTTCTGTCCAGCTGTGCTTCCTTTCTCTGCCTTTTGATGCCTTTAAATCTCTTTGATTTCCTCTGGAGCAGAGCTGTTTCCTGCCTGTTCTAAGTTAGTGTTTCAAACAACTTAAGGCAAAAGAGAAGAATTTTGAGAGCTGCCTCTATGGAAAGCGGAGATGTTTTCAGCAAGTCGATAAACGGGGAAATTTCAAAAGCCCTTTGTGTGAGTGTGTGAAGATGGGTGTCTCCTCAGTGATGAAAAGCAGAATGTAATCGCTCAGATAATCCGTTGAGAGGAAGCCTCAGGAATTGTAACCAGAAACCTCCTTACATCAGGGAAGCTGGCTTTTCTCTTAGGAAGTGATTCCAGAAAGAAAGAGGGAGATAGGAATCCACATTGTCGTTTATAACGTAACCACAGAAATGACATACCGTTACTCCTGTCAGAATCTGTTGATACACAGATTGCCTCTGTTAATTGTTGCTGCTGCTGCTGAAGCAACCAATTGCCTTGCTTCTTCCAGGAGTGAAGAAGTTTCCAAGAAGCAGGACTTTTTGTGCTAAAACTGGGCACGAAATTAGGCAAATGGGACGCTTGGATCACATCGACTGCTCTGCACTTAGCTTCACAAACACCCTCTCCTACTGTTGGCTTTCTTTCCTAACCTCCCCCTCTTCACCCAGTCCTTGAAAGGATAATCTGGAGAAGCGCTAACGCAAGACATGAAAACTAGTAAGAGGCCCACAGACCATTGTATCCCAGGAGAGTACACCTTTCTCTTTAAATGTGAGATTAGCAACTTCCCTAGTAGTCCAGTGGTTAAGATGCTGTGCTTCCACTGCAGGTTATTATTGGGTTCAATCCGTGCTCGGGGAGTTAAGATCTCAGAGTTGAAGGTTTAATCATTTCTTACACAGAAAGAGCATTAATCATTACAATATAAAGGAAAATGTATGTCAAGGTAATAAATTACTTATTAAAGAAAATGTGTTTAGGATCATCCCCAGCAGCCCAGTGGTTAAGACCCCACCTTCCGATGCAGCATTGCGGTTCCTTCCCTAGCCAGGGAGCTAAGATCCCACATGTTTGGAGGTGTGAACAAAAAAGAAAATATGTTTCTTAAGTATCTGTGAGTGGGGACAAATTCTAAGTAGAGGATATTGATACTGATTGTCATGATAAATGTATCAGTAGGTCAATTCTGACGGTTCCCTGCTGGAACCTCTGGTTCTGAATATGACTTTGGTCACTAAGAACTAGGAGAATATTCTCTAGGGAGTTGGCACTAAGGTGTACCTGCTATTGCAGACTACAGTGGAAATTATGCGGGAATTTCTATCAGACATTGAATCCTAACTATAAACAGGGGGTATTTGCCTCAAGATACTTTTTGAGAAGTTCTATGACATTTTAGACAATGAGGTATAAACATTTCACCTTTGTAAAATGACAGATGGAGAAATTCTTGAAAATCCCTCTCAGGTGCTTTGGCTCCATCTCTCTACTCATAATCTAAACGGAGGCACAGTTCAGTGGTCTCAAGAATAGGAAATAACTCGTTTTTGGTAGAAACACTTCTCATGGATACAAACTATACAAGCAGACACATGAAATTCCCTTCCTTTGTCAGACCTCAGTATTTACTACTGGTTCCTTGTGAGTCCCTGTCTGTCTCCAGGGACCAAAGGGAATAGAACCTTCCTTAAGCATTTCAGGAGTCCCTTTGGAGATGATCGGTACAAACTTTTAATTGTTGTTTTATCATTAGCAACTGAGCCATAAAGATTTCCACAAATAATCACAGTTCTCCAAGCCTGTCTCACATCGCAGATACAGGTGAAAAGATAATTGTAGTTTTGAGGGGTCATGAGGTCACAGAATCACAAACCCCTATCTAGGGGTCTGGCTGCGTCCCTGTCCGCAGCTTGCCATTTCCTTCTCCAATGCTTGAAAGTGAAAAGTGAAAATGTAGTCGGTCCCCCACAGGAGCAGCTTGATGTGACCAGCACTCTGAACCTAATATCTGGGCTATGTGAGGATATCAAGTGAGTATTTTCTGTTTCAGCTTGTGGGCAAGAATCTGCAAGAAACAGGTGCTTTCAGGAGTCTGGGTTGGTGACCATTCAGGAAAACAAAGTGTTCTGACTCAAAGTAATGCAGTGCCAAAGCAACACTGGAAGGAGGAAGAATTCAAAAAATGTAATGGAGCTATTAAAGAGAGATTAGGTGCTACCAGATGTCAATTCGCAATGCCTCCTAACATATCTTAGTGTAATTCTTTTTGAAAAATATTTATTTATTTGGCTGTACTGGATCTTTGGAGAAGGCAATGGCACCCCACTCCAGTACTCTTGCCTGGAAAATCCCATGGACAGAAGAGCCAGTTAGGTTGCAGTGCGAGGGGTCGCTAAGACTGGGACATGACTGAGCCACTTCATTTTCACTTTTCACTTTCAAGCATTGGAGAAGGAAATGGCAACCCACTCCAGTGTTCTTGCCTGGAGAATCCCAGGGACGGGGGAGCCTGGTGGGCTGCAGTTTATGGGGTCGCACAGAGTCATACTCGACTGAAGTGACTTAGCTGCAGCAGCAACTGGATCTTACTTGTGCTATATGGGATTTAGTTCCCTGATCAGGGATCAAACCTAGGCACCTCCCCCAAGTCCTGACCCCCCACCCCCCACCCCCGCCCTCGCCGAAGCTAGCATTGAGAGCCAGATGTCTTAGTCACTGGACCACCAAGGAAATCACAGTGTAATTTTTTTGACAGTGATTGTTATTTTAGAATCCAAGTGATATGAAACCTAACGTTTAGTGTAACTAATGACTGGAATTGTAGAGATATATGGGAAATTATGGAGTACCTTACAGAAATCATACATTTTGGGGGTTACGATATGTGTGCCAACAGTACCCCCATGAGTAATAAATCTATAGGAATGATATTTATTAGAAACAGTGTATACATTTGACAATAGTGTGCTTAGTCCATCAGACGTGTCTGACTCTTTGCAACGCCATGGACTGTAGACAGCCAGGTTCATCTATCCATGAAAGTCTCCAGGCAAGAATAGTGGAGTGGGTAGCCATATCCTTCTCCAGGGGATCTTTCTGATCAAGGTATCGATCCCTGGTTTCCTGCATTGTTGGCAGGTTCTCTACCATCTGAACTACCAGAAAGCAGTAGAAATACCTTCTCTGCCTCTGGAATTTATAAAGCGCTTAACAGAGACATTGTTTCCTATTGAAAAATACATAAATGGGTGACTTGGGTCAGACCATTTTCCAAAAGTAACTTCAGAAATGGGTTTCAGATGGCAGCTATCAGGCATAAAAGCCTAGTGTGTCCTATTCTCTGATTTGAAAATATTCTCAAAATTTATAGTTGTATAACTTCATTTTACAAAATAAAAATCACTTTCTTAAAATGTCATTTTCTTTAAATGTGATATATTAATGTTTCAGATATCTTGACTTCCGCTCAACACTTTTAATGTCACATTAATTAACAGATCAGTTTATAATTTGGAATTCAGTTCAGTTCAGACGCTCAGTCCTGTCTGACTCTTTGCGACCCCATGAATCACAGCAGGCCAGGCCTCCCTGTCCATCAGCAACTCCCTGAGTTCACTTAAACTCATGTCCATCGAGTCGGTGATGCCATCGAGCAATCTCATCGTCTATTGTCCCCTTCTCCTCCAGCCCCCAATCCCTCCCAGTGTCAGACTGTTTTCTAATGAGTCAGCTCTTTGCACCAGGTAACCAAAGTACTGGAGTTTCAGGTTCAAAATCCTGCACTCAATGTGCCAGCACATTTGGAAAATTCAGCCCTGGCTTCAGGACTGGAAAATATCAGTTTTGATTCAAATCTCAAAGAAAGGCCATGCCAAAGAATGGTCAAACTGAAGCACAGTTGTTGCACTCATCTCACATGCTAGTAAAGTAGTGCTCGGAATTCTCCAAGCCAGGCTTCAATAGTACGTGAACCAAGAACTTCCAGATGTTCAAGCTGGATTTAGAAAAGGCAAAGGAAGCAAAGATCACATTTCCAAGATCCCTTAGATCATAGAAAAAGTGAGTTCCAGAAAAACCTCTACTTCTGCTTCATTGACTATGTTAAAACATTTGTGTGGATCACAAGAAACTGTGGAAAATTCTTAAAGAGATGGGAAAGCCAGAACACTTTAGCAGTCTCCTGAAAAATTACGATGCAGGTCAAGGAGCAACAATTAGAGCTGGACATGGAGCAGATTGGTTCCACATTTCGAAAGGAGTACATCAAGGCCGTATGTTCTCACATTGCTTATTTAACTTAAATGCAGAGTATTTAGTATTTAAGCTAAATGCGCGGCTGGGTGAGGCACAAACTGGAACCAAGATTGCTGGGAGAAATATCAATAACCTTAGATATGCAGATGACACCACCCTTAAGGCAGAAAGTGAAGAGGAACTAAAGAATCTCTTGATGAAAGTGAAACAGGAGAGTGAAAAAGCTGGCTTCAAACTCAGCATTCAGTAAATGAAGATCATGAAACCCAGTCCCATCACTTCATAGGGTGGACTTCAATAGATGGAGAAACAATGCAAAGAGTGACGGACTTTATTTTCTCGGGCTCCAAAATCACTAGAGATATTGGCTGCAGCCATGAAATTAAAAGGCGCTTGTTTCTTGGAAGAAAAGCCATAACCAACCTAGCGAGCATATTAAAAATCGAGGTCATTACTCTATTAACAAGGGTCTGTATAGTCAGGGCTATGGTGTTTCCAGTAGTCATATATGGATGTGAGAGTTAGACCATAAAGAAAAGTGAGCGCTGCAGAATTGATGCTTTTCAACTGTGGTGTAGGAGAAGACTCTCAAGAATCCCTTGGACAGCAAGGAGATCATAACAGTCAATCCTAAAGGAAATCAGTCCTGAATATTCTTTGGAAAGACTGATACTGAAGCTGAAGCTCCAATAGTTTTGGCCACCTGATGCGAAGAACTAACTTATTGGAAATAGCCCTGTTGGTGAGAAAGATTGAAGAGAGGGGGCGAAGGGGACGACAGTGGATGAAAATGGTTGGATGGCATCACTGACTCAATGGAATCGAGTTTGAGCAAACACTGGGAGTTGGTGATGGACAGGGAAGCCTGGCATGCTGCAATCCATGGGGTTGCAGAGAGTTGGTCACAACTGAACTGAACTGAACTAAGTTCTACTTTTCACCTTTTTAATAAAAAGACTTAACATTTTTACAAGTCTGTAACCTGTATTAGGCTCATTGTACTTATGGTTCCATGAGAATACTCATCCTGGCATGAATTTTGATGTATGTAAACGTGTATTATAGACATGAATTTTATTTATTTTTATAATTTCATCTTATGTATGTTTTACTGCTGGGGTCCAGCCCCTGTTGCATCCAGGGATTCCCTCGGAGGACGGCATTGGCGACTGAGAGAAATAAAGAGATAAGGAAAGAATTTTGCAGTTAAGAAAATAGAGGAGAGAAAAGAGGAGAAAAAAGAGGAGAGAAAAGAATGCCAATAAAGCCCCAGCACAAGACTTGCTCTGTTCACGTAGGCTTCAGGCGCCCTCTCAAATAGCTGAATGTGCCCCACCTTAGGCACCTTCTCCAGTGGGTCTTAGAAGCCCAGGCAGGAAAGTGATCACAGAGGGCCCCTGCGCTGCAGGGAATCATCCTGAAAAAGGAAAAGGAAAGAGAAAGAACGACATGGGGAGACCAAGCTTCGGTGGGCAAAGCCCACACTTTATTTTCCAAAGTAGTTTTTATACCTTAAGTTGTGCATAGAGGATAATGGGGGTGGGGTAGAGTCATGCAAGGTCAGCGGTGCTTAACCCTTATCAAAGCCAGGCTTTCTTCCTGCAAACTTGTCATGTGCAAAAGCTTTAGGTGATTTACATCATCTTCTGGCCAGGAGGCCTGTTAACATTTTATGACCCTTTCTTCAGAAAACTTATTTTTCTCTAAAGGTGATTATTCTAAAGTCAGGCACCACCCTCTGAAAGCGTTAGATAAAGTTGCATTCCTATAGGGCAAAAGTGTGGTGGGTTATAACAAGAAAAGAATTAACCCAAGGGTCCAAGGTTACAAACATTAAAGCTACTACTTACATTTCTATATACCAACTATATTAGTCAATACACTCCCAGAGACATAATAGGTAAGGGATATGGAAACTTGGCAGCAAGCATCAGCTCAACAAAGAAATCCTCTACTAGTTGTATTCTAACAATTTTCACTCTCTGAGAAGCTCTGCATTGTTAGAATGTCTTAAGCTTCCCTGCCTCTTGTGGTTGGGAGGCTGTGAACAATCACATGTGTAGCTGCAGGAATCTGAACAAACCTGTCAGGCAAGCTAGAAAGTCATCAGAGGGGTTTGAATTGAAACATTCCTATTATGCCCAGGAGACTTTTTCTTATTTTTTTTTTTTCCAAGAGACTTATTAACTAGAGCTCTAAATTGATTTTCTTCAGAGAAAGGTGATCAGGGATAGCCCCCCGTTAATGTCAGAAGAGGTGGTGAAGGTCGTGAAATAGTAACACAGACAGATTTTGGTTTTGGGGTAGATCCTTGGGTAGGTCCGGTGGGACCCTTGAGTTCTTATTCACCTTTGCATGTCAGATCCTCTCCACATGACCTTTGTCATGGGTGGAAACTCCCGTGCTGGCTCCTAGCATTTTACCAAGATTTTTTAAAAACTTTGATTCACTTGGTATGTACAAAGGTGGGAAGATAGTCGCCATTATACTAACTCATTTGTTGAAAAAAAAAAAATCATCTTTTCACTACCGCTTTGTAATGCAGTATTTATCCTCCTTCCCACCATTGCACTGAACTTATCAATCACATCCACCTATTTCTACTTTATTATCAAACTTTCATTTATTGTAACTAAATGGTATGCTTTAATATTGTTTCCTGAATATTTTTACTCTTACTTTATCTTTACCCTGTGTGGACTTAAAAATCATCTTGTGTAGTTTAGAATATAATCATGGTATCTTTACTGATATTACATTCATTTGTTCCTTCCCCAGGGATCGAACACTCGTCTCCTGCTTGGCAGGTGGAATCTCTACCATTGAACCACCAGGGCATGACTTTTAAATCCTCATTGATATTCCTTTAAGTTTTTTCACTTTTACACATTCAAATATCAGACACTTGTTTTACAGGAAGAAATATAAATTCTTCTTTTTCAGTGGCATCTAAGGTAAATGAAGAATACTTAAGAGTATCAATTCCAGTTGATATGGTACAGAGTTCTGCCTCATTTTCTCATGCAGGATTCTCTGGCTCAGAAGAAGATTATTAGTTCCCGGGATTTGACAAAATGGCCCCGGAGGATTTGGCAATAGGAGTGATCTTTTTATTGCAGACTACGGCAGGGATTATGGGGAATTTCTGTCTTGTTTACCATTTTCACTCCCTTTATTTCGAAGGAGGCAAATGTCGGTCCACAGATTGGATTCTCATGCACGTGACTCTAGCCAAACTCTTAGTTGTTCATTTGAAAGGAATTCCTGAAACACTGGCAGCTTTGGATGCACACTTGCTTTTTCCGTTCCAAGAGTTGGCAGAGATGTGTCCATTGGCACCATCTTCCTCTTGAGTGCCTTTCAGGTGATCATCATTCCCAGTGACTCCAGGTGGGCAAAGCTTAAGAGAAAAGCTCCCAAATATGTGGGCACCTTCAGTATCCTCTGCTGGATCTTCAGCATGATTCTCAGTATTTTGGTTCCATTTTAAATGACTGCCAAGTGGAAGGACACAATCAACACAGAGAATATAGATCATGGCTAGTGTTATTTCTGGCGTGCTGCCCCAAGGCCACAGATGTAAAGCCTTGCACCGAGAACACAGAAGAGGAGCTCAGAGTCAAGGACACTTTCAAAGCTGACTATACTCCTCTGTAACCATTTTAAAAGCCCACTGATAGTCATACCAGGCTTCCAAACTCCCAGTGGGGCAAAGATGCCCACTCCAGTAAGCACCCTATAGTGCCCCAACCAATCACCTAACATCAACCATCCAGCAGCAATTTTGCTTTGAGGCTGTAAAAATTGGCTATTAGCTCATGGAAACTGTCGGCATCCCCTGGTCTGTGCAGATGTGGGCCCATTGCACTCGCACTGCCTGCTTTATCTCTGCCCTTTGTTTTTAAGAAACTCACTCCTTTCTGAAATGGCCTGTGTCTGGAAATCCTTTTCCAACCCGCACTCAGAGTGCCTCACCGCTTATGGCTGATTGACAATGTTGTACAGCAGAAAGGAACACAGCACTGTAACAATGTAGAAGGGTGGGATGGGGAGGGACATGGGAGGGAGGCTCAGAAGGGCGGGGACACGGGTGTACCTATGGCTGATTCTTGTTCATGTTTGACAGAAAACAACAAAATTCTGTAAAGCAATTATCCTTCAATGGAAAAATTTTAAAAAGATTAAAAAACTCAAAAGCTAAAAATATATACATTTCAAAAGAAAAAAAAAATTCCATTAAAAAAAAAATTGTGAAACAATTGCCCAGTGGATACAAATCTGCCAGCAAGTGCAGGGGATATGGGGCTGAACCCTGGCCCAGGAATATTCCACACGCTGCAGGGCAACTTAGCCTGTGCAGCACGACTACTGAGCCTGTGTGCTGCAACTACTGACGCCTAGAGCCGTGCTTCACAGAAAAAGCCACTGCAATGAGAAGCCCATGCAGCACACCTAGAGGAAGCCTGCACACAGCAACAAAAATTTTTAAAATGTTTAAAATATCAGGGACAAAAATAACTCAATCACAAATTGGACCAAGACCTCATATCTCCAAAGAAGACATTTCGATGGGCAAGAGCCAAATGAAAGACACTCAGCATCAGTAATTATTATAAAATGGAAAACAAAACTACAATGAGGTATCACCTCATTCTAGTCAGAATAACCATTATCAAAATGCCCACTAAAGATAAAATAAAGGCTGAAGAGGCTATGGAGATCAGGGAACCTCCTACATGACTGAAGGGAATGGAAGCTGGTGCAGCCGCTAGGGAGGACAGTGTGGCAGTTCCTTGACAAACGCAACCTCCTGACATGTAAGGAAATAAATTCCATGAAAAGTCGACAAAACAGATTAGTTGACAACTCTGTAAATTCGTGGTAAATCATCTGCAATGCTGATATTCTCACTTTTGATCTATCATTCCCAAATTCTTTAAATAAATATGCACTAAAACTCCTACACTTGCACATTCTATATTAGTTTTCTCACTGCTAATGTATGTACCTTCAGATATTTATATATTACATTCAATGTATGTCAAAGGCATGAGGAAACAGTTCCTTTAAGCCTAGATGAGAGACATGTGCTGAGAATTTTACATGTGGTAAAATTTTACGAATCGTAGTTCAGAATTTTGCAATCATGTTTTTTAATTGTCGTTTCTGTGATTTTGTTAAATTTATATTTGCTAAAATGATCCCATGGAAAGTCTTAGTTCAACAGAAGAAGAAAGGATAATTGAAGCTGGTGAGTTTATGAGAGAATTCACAGCAAGCCTTGAGGGACCCTGTGGAAGGTCAAGGCTAGAACCAGGCCCAGACAGTGCCAGTAAGTGGGACTCAGGCTTATAAGTTGACCCTGGGTGAAATCCTCTGGGCTCCACAGACTGAAGGTGAATCGGTCTCTTCAGACCAAGACGAGCAGGATTCTGATGAGCTCTGTGAGGGTGTCATTGAACGGGGACCTGTGAAGTAGAACCTGGGGATGAGCAAGACCGCTGATCACAATCTTAACACTTCATTCATTACAATCAATTGAAACACTAGAAACCATTCACTTTTATTAATAACCATGTGTTAATTTCACACAGGGTTGAAATTAAACATTTTACAATCCACAGTATGATCCAGGATTAAATCAGATTAAAAGCACAGAGAAATACTCATTTTTCTGATAAAAGGATGTGAGGATCATTATGTTTATGACTTCCAAAACAAACCCTAGGAAACACTTAGTAAACAAGAAATACACTAATTACATGCCTTTTCTGGAAAGGGTTTCTAATACATTTCTAGGTTATCACAGAAGCTGTCTTTATTTCAACATTGTCAAGTCATATACTTCACTTATGCTGATATTATAAATATAAATCAATATTGTAGTGAACTGTGATTGTGTTCTTAAAGTTCAAGTGATATAAGTAATGACAATTTAGAACCAACTTTTGGAGAAGTTCCCTGGTGGTCCAGTGGCTAAGACTCTGCATTCCCAATGTAGGGGGTCTGGGTTCAATCCCTGGTCAGGGAACTAGGTCCCACATGCTGCAACTAAGATCTGATGTAGCCAAATAAATAAATAGTAAACAAAAAACAATAGAACCAACTTCTTTTTTACTTTAATACATGGAAAGATTTCATGATCACTTATATTATGGCAACCTCCCAGGATACTTCATATGAATAACAAACACCTTCAGTTAGATGTTCATTGTACATTTTACATTACGGTATTGATGAAAGTGAAAGAGGAGAGTGAAAAAGCTGGGTTAAAGCTCAACATTAGAAAACTAATATCAGGGCATCCGGTCCGATCACTTCATGGGAAGTAGATGGGGAAACAGTGGAAACAGTTTTTAAACAGACTTTATTTTTTTGGGCTCCAAAATCACTGCAGATGGTGACTGTAGCCATGAAATTAAGACACTTAGTCCTTGGAAGGAAAGTTATGATCAACCTTGATAGCATACCTAAAAGCAGAGACATTACTTTGCCAACAAAGGTCCGTCTAGTCAAGGCTATGGTTTTTCCAGTGGTCATGTATGAATGTGAGAGTGGGACTATGAAGAAAGCTGAGCACCGAAGAATTGATGCTTTTGAACTGTGGTGTTGGAGAAGACTCTTGAGAGTCCCTTGGACTGCAAGGAGATCCAACCTGTCCATCCTAAAGGAGATCAGTCCTGGGTGTTCATTGGAAGGACTGATGCTAAAGCTGAAACTCCAATACTTTGGCCACCTCATGTGAAGAGTTGACTCACTGGAAAAGATCCTGATGCTGGAAGGGACTGGGGGCAGGAAGAGAAGGTGATGACAGAGGATGAGATGGCTGGATGGCATCACCGATTCGATGGACATGAGTTTGGATAAACTCCGGGTGTTGTTGATGGATAGGGAAGCCTGGCCTGCTGTGGTTCATGGGGTCGCAAAGCGTTGGACATGACTGAGTGACTGAACTGAACCGAACTGATCCTTCATCTTCTAATGGAAAATAGGTAGAAATGGTTGCAACACAACATAAAAAGGCTAATCTTGGAAGCATAAACCGTCAAAAACTTTTTTTCATTCACACTAGAAACAAAGCATAGTATGGATTATATGAGCAGTGAATTACATTCATTTTGCTTTTCAACTAATCTCAAATCAAGTCATTGTAAACAAAGATACATTGCTAATAAGTGTAGCCTTCTAACTGTCAACCTTTATCTCACGATCCTGGCTAATATATCCATTTTCTGTTTTTTAACTATGAATTGCTCTCTACAGTAATTCTCCATCTAGAGAAAATTTAGAAAAGAGGATTGATGAAATACTTTCTAGTATGCAATCTCTGTAATTTATTTCAATTTGATTTTTGATTAAATACTTTTCTACATATTTGTTACAACATTTCCATAGGTGTCTTGTATAAACTCTTGTTTTCTGATGTATGTTTAGGGCAAACATCTTCCATCACTTGATCCATCACTCTCCAGCATGTGTTCGGAGATGTTTAGTGAGATGACCACTATGACTAAAGGCTTTGATACAATCTGTACATTTATAAGGTTTCTCTCCAGTATGAACTCGCAAATGTGTAGTAAGAATGGAGTTCCGATTAAAGGCTTTGCCACATTCAGTGCATTTATACCGTCTCTCCCCAGTGGATTTGCTGATGTTTAGTAAGACAAGAACTGTTAATAAAGGCCTTGCCACACTCTGTACAATTATAACATCTGTCCCCCATATGAATTCGGTGATGTTCAGTAAGATTTGAACTTGTAATAAAGGTTTTGCCACATTCTTTACATTTGTGTCATTTCTCCCCAGTATGGATTTGATGATGTGCAGTTAAACTTGAACTTTGAATAAAGGTTTGACCACATTCTGTACAATGATAAGGTCTCTCACCAGTATGATTTCGCTGATGTCGAGTCAGATGTGAGCAACGGATAAAGGCTTTGTCACATTCTTTGCATTTATAAGGTTTCTGTCCAGTATGTGTTCACTGATGTTGAGTAAGAGTTGAGTTCTGATTACAGGCTTTTCCTCATTCTGTACATTTATAAGGTTTCTCTGCAGTATGCATTTGCTGATTTTCAGAAATTGTTGAGTTGTGATTAAAGGCTTTGCCACATTCTGTACATTTATAAGGTTTCTCTCCAGTATGAATTCGCTGATGTTGAGTAAGATGCGAGCAACGGATAAATGCTTTGTACATTCTGTACACTTGAAAGGTTTCCTTCCTGTATGACAGAGGAAGGTGAGTGAGCTACACCACGGCCAACAAGAGGCGTCGTAAGGTCGAGGGTAGTAAGAGGCCAAAAGCACAGGTACGTAGGGGCGGGGCCAGTGGGGGCAGAGCCTTGCCTCCCCTCACCCCCGCTCCTGTCAATTTTGGGTCTGTTGGTCCTTCTGTCCAGTTGTGCCTCCTTTCTCTACCTTTTGATGCCTTTAAATCTCTTGGATTCCTTCTGGAGCAGAGCTGCTTCCTGCCTGTTCTAACTAGTGTTTCAGACAATTAAGGCAAAAGAGAAAAATTTTGAGAGATGTCTCTATGGGAATCCGAGGTGTTTTCAGCAAGTTGAAAAACGGGGAAAATGCAAAAGCCCTTTTTGTGAGTGTGTGAAGATGGGTGTCTCCTCAGTGACGAAAAGTAGAACGTAATCACTTCAGCAGCAGCCGCAACAACAATTAACAGAAGCAATCTGTGTATCAACAGACTCTGGCAGGAATAACGGTATGTCACTTCTGTGGTTATGTTATAAACAACAATGTGGGTCCGGTCTCCCTCTTTCTTTCTGGACTCACTTCCTAAGAGAAAAGCCAACTGCCCTGTTTTAAGCACGTCTCTGGTTACAGTTTCCTCCCAACGGTTCATCTGAGTGATTCAATTCAGTTCAGTCGCTCAGTCGTGTCCGACTCTTTGGGACCCCATTGAGTCAGTGATGCCACCCAACCATCTCATCCTCTATTGTCCCCTTCTGCTCCTGTCTTCAACCTTTCCCAGTATCAGGGTCTTTCCTAATGTCACTTATTCGCATCAGGTGGCCAAAGTATTCGAGTTTCACCTTCAGCAACAGTCCTTTCAATGAATATTCAGGACTGATTTCCTTTACGATGGACTGGTTGGATCTCCTTGCTCTCCAAGGGACTCAGAGTCTTCACCACCACAGTTACAAAGGATCAATTCTTCAGTGCTCAGCTTTCTTTATAGACCAACTCTCCCATTCATACATGACCCCTGGAAAAACCATACCCTTGACTACACGGACATTTGTTGGCAAAATAATATCTGTGCTTTTTCATATGCTGTCTAGGTTGGTCATAACTTTTCTTCCCAGGAATAAACATCTTTAAATTATATGGCTGCAGTCACCATCTGCAGTGATTTTGGAACCACAAAAAATAAAGTCTGTCACTGTTTCCATTGTTTCCCGTCTATTTCCCATGAAGTGTTGAGACCAGATGCCATGATCTTAGTTTTCTGAATGTTGAGTTTTAAGCGAACTTTTTCACTCTCCGCTTTCAGTTTCATCAAAAGGCTCTTTAATTCTTCTTTGCTCTCTGCCCTAATGGTTGTGCCATCTGCATTCCTGAGATTATTGGTATTTCTACCAGCAATCTTGATTCCAGCTTGTGCTTCATGCAGTCCAGCATTTCTCACGATGTACTCTACATATGAGTTAAATAAACAGGGTGACCCATGCTTATGGTGGGGCCAAGAGCAATGCCAGTAATAGGATCACACAAGAGCTTGCTAGAGCATGAAAGGTGACACACAGAGCACACCCCGTGGAGAATATTTTGCGAGGAGAAATATTCAGTGGCTTCTCTCCCAGTGGGTGTGCCCCGATCCCACCAGCCTCGCACCACAGATCAGAAACACAGCTCAGAAACAGATCTGGGGCTCTATTCCACCAACCGGGGAGAGGTATCACCACAGAGAGGGCAGTGAAAACCACAGAGCAATTGGGAAGATCCCCTCAATATCCAAGGCAAGCTCTGGTCATAGCAATCCAATCAAAGCCCAGATCGAGGGGATAAGGGCACAAACCTCTGGATCAACTTCACCCACCAAGTTGCAGACACCAGACAGAGGACTAACTGGGCTCCTGTAGCTGTCAAAACAGAGATCACAGACAGAAAACTGGACAAAATGAGATGGCAAAGAAATAGGTTATATAGAGGAAAGCAACATCAAACCCTACAAGAACCACTAAATGAAGAGAAGATAAGCAATCTAAAAATTACTTCTTGCTTTGAGTCATCTTAAGTGAAGACACCAGACGTTTTCACAAATCCTAGGCTCCTGATAATTCTTTAATCCACTTCTTTTCAAACATGTTTCTGAGAGTGCTCTATTAGATGTTTCAATCTAAAAATCATAAATGATAGTGACAGAAAACGAATCAGAAACTGAGGACACATAAGACAGTGTCCGAGGAAGTGGATTACAAATAAGATAAACTAAATAAAGTGCTAGTTCTTAAGAAATTAAATAAGAAGAGAGCCTTTTAAAAATATGGTTGAAACACAGGGAAGTGTACTCATAGCTCTGTGGAGACCAAAGTGGTACGGAAATCAATAGAATGGGGAAGACTGTAGATCTCTTCACAGAAATTGATATATCAAGGGAACTTTTCATACAAAGATGGGCACAATAAAGGACAGAAATGGTATATGGACCTAACAGAAGTGGAAAATATTAAGAAAAAGGGACAAGAATACAAGGAGAGATATACAAAAAAAATCATAATGACCAATAAAACCAGGACCGTGTGATGACTCAGCTAGAGACAGATATCCTGGAGTCTGAAGTCAAGTGGGCCATGGGAAGGATCATTATGAATAAAGCTAGTGGAGGTGATAGAATTCCAGTTGAGCTCTTTCAAGTCCTAAAAGATGATGTTGCTCAAGTGCTGCACACATTATGCCAGCTAATTTGAAAACTCAGCAGTGGCCACAGGACTGGAAAAGGTCAGTTTTCATTCCAATCCCAAAGAAAGGCAACGCCAAAGAATGACGAAACTAGCACACGATTGCACTCATTTCACATACTACAAAAGTAAGGTTCAAAATTCTCCAAGCGTGGCATCAACAGTGTGTGAACCGAGAACGTCCAGACGTTCAAGCTGGATTTACAAAAGGCAGAGGAACCAGAGGTTAAATTGCCAACATACATTGAATCATAGAAAAAGCAAGAGAGTTCCAGAAAAACATCTACTTATGCTTTATTGACTACGCCACAGCCTTTGACGGTGTGGATCAAAACAAAGTGGAAAATTCCTAACAAGATGGGAATACCAGACCACCTTACCTGCCTCCTGAGAAATCTGTATGCAAGTCAAGAAGAAACAGTACCGGAGATGGAACAATGGACTAGTTGCAAATTGGGAAAGGAATATGTCAAGACTGCCTATTGTCACCCTGCTTATTTAACTTATATGCAGAGTACATCATGCAGGAGCTCTCAGCTCGGTGCCTGGGTTGGGAAGATCCCCTAGAGAAGGGAATGGCTCCCCACTCCAGTATTCTGGCCTGAAGAAGTCCATGGATTGTATAGTCCATAGGGTCATAAAGAGGGCTTTTGAACTGCAGTGTTGGAGAAGACACTTGAGAGTCTCTTAGACTGCAAGGAGATCACACCACTCTATTCTAAAGGAAATCAATCCTGAATATTCGTTGGAAGGACTGATGCTAAAGCTGAAGCTCCAATACTTTGACCATCTGATGTGAAGAACTGATGCATTGGAAACATCCTGATGCTGGGTAAGACTGAGGGCAGGAGGAGAAGGGGACAACAGAGGATGAGATGGTTGGATGGCATCACTGACTTGAACGTGAGTTTGAGCAGGGTCTGGGAGTTGGCGATGGACACGGAAGCCTGGCATGCTGTAGTCCATGGGGTCCCAAAGAGTTGGACACGACTGAGCATCAGAACTGAACTGACTGATCGGTATAATTGATTCTCTTTGCTATACAGTAGTACAAAATTGTAAAACAGCTATATTCCAATTAGAACTTTTTAAGCTAATTTCTTTATATAATCTAGAAATGTTTATAACTTGAATCAAATATTAATAATATGGTGTGAAATGTGCTAAGCATTTATGCCAGTTCATTTTAAAATTCTATGAGGTAATTGAATATAGTAAATATTTTTGCATTTTAGAATTGGAGCAAATACACTTAAGATATTTAATATGAGATCATATAAGGAAAAGAGAAACTTTGTAGTCAACCTGAGATGTGCAGTCTTTCATTTTCGGGAGGTTTTGCTTTCTGTAGTGAAAAAAGCTTTTGAGTTTGAAATTTATTTAGAAGGTCCTTCTAGCTCCCAGTGGATAGGAAGTTATAAATCAGAAAACAAAATCCTGTCCCCAGTATTCCTAGACATTTAGCAGTTTGTCTACCACTTCACTCACACATTTTTGCCTGGAGGTACAAAGAAACTTTAAAAGGACTGTCATACAGTTACCCAAAATGGGCACAGTTTTCCTAGGACCCCTAAGAAATGGAAGAGCAACCAATGAATGCAGTTTCTCACAAGACAAGAGGAGACTTTTAGTTCACACTGTGATGAAGGAAAGTAATCACTGGAGATGAATTTATGAATGATTTAAGAGACAGACTAGGGCAGGTGATACATTTCTATGGCAGCAGTGGACACAAACCCAGGTTTTCCAAAATCATTTCCACTGAAGATGATCTTCCAAAACCACCTGACAAAGGATGACTTCCTCTAGCTCCTTGGACCTCTTATCTGAGTCATCATCTCCAGCCATTCATACCGACCTGGGAATATGGCTGTTGCCTCCATTCTCCTTATAGTCCTGGGATTGCTCAGTTGCTCCAGAAAGGTAATGAGGTCCAGCTTAGAGCCCACAAGACTTGTTCATCAGAGAAACGAATATTTGTGTTTCAGAGACTCATCAGTGTCCAATCCAATATGTGTTCAGTTGAGACAAGAACGCAAGAGACAATGTTAATACAGCCTGGAAAATGATTTCCCCAAATCCTTTATTCAAATCACCTATATAACACTAACAAATACATAACATCAGATCCTGAGATACTGGTCAAGTACTACGAAGGCAAAGTAAGTGTGTAACTGTGAAATTAAGAAAAGGTGTGCCTCTGGGATGACCCAGAGGGATGGTATGGGGAGTGAGGTGGGAGGGGGGTCCAGGATGGGGAACACGTGTACACCTGTGGTGGATGCATGTTGATGTATGACAAAACCAATACAATATTGTAAAGTAAAAATAATAAAAAAAAATAATCTAAAAAAAAGGGGAAAAAAAATAAAAAATAACAGGGGTGTCTATTTAATACTACAGAGCTTAAACAATTACCACTAACCTAGAATGTAGTGATAGGTTCCAGTGAAGGGTGTCAGATTCATGATCTCCAAACAAGAAGATTTCACTTTGGGACCACAGACCAGGCACCAGGGTTGATGGCTCAAGAGCATTTGTGTAGCAGAGTTTTATTAAAGTGAAAAAGGGACAGAAGTTTCTGACGTAGACATCAGAAGGGGGTGGAGAGTGACCCCTTGCTAGTCTAAACAAGGGAGCTATTTACTTTTTTAATCAGTAATTACAATAAATCAAAAGAATGTCTCAAGGTTGTAAAAATTTTACCAGACCCACTCCCACAATCCTAAAGGAAATCGGTTCTAAATATTCATTGGAAGTACTGATGCTGAAACTAAGACTCCAATACTTTGTCAAGATGATGGAAAGAGCTGACTTATTTCAAAAGACCCTGATGCTGGGAAAGATTGAAGGCTGGAGGAGAAGGGGACGACAGAGGATGAGACGGCTGGATGGCATCACCGACTCAATGGGTTTGCGTAAACTCCGCGAGTTGGTGATGGACAGGGAGGCTTGGTGTGCGGAGGTCCATGGGTTGCAAATAGTCAGACAAGACTGAGCAACTGAACTGAACTGAACCAGACCCTCTCCCATAATATAAATTCTAAGATATCAGGATTAGCCAGAATGTTTTCAGGAAGGAGAAACTGTGCTCAAGCAGGATACATTTTGTTATATAATCCCTAGTACAGAGTTTAAACCGAGTTTTTTGTTGTTTAATCATCAGTTCTGGGCTTAAAGAAAAAGTCCTGTGTCTAAGACTCATAAAGACATAAAAAAGTCATTTTATGTGTCTAAGACCAAGGAATGTAAAGAGAAAGAAGGTATTTGTCTTTTCCTCCTTTAGAATTGCAGACCCGTATCTCCTTCTTGAGAGTCCCAGACCACCCCCCTGCCCCTTCCTCCTCGGGACCCTGGACTTCTTATCAACCTGCCTAGGAATTGACTCACAGGAGGCAGAGTACATCAAGGAAGAAAAAGGTTACAAGCATAATGAATTATCCTGAAGCCTTTCTTTCCAAATTCATACATACCCATTTCCCTTAGAAAGGAGAGATTTCAAACTATTGTGGGAATCAGAAATTTTCAGAAACATTCTAGAAATGATGGAACCAAAACCCAGTAGGTAGATAAGGGATTCTGGAAGGAAGCTGTCATCATCCAAGCAGGCCAGCTTCCTAGAGTTCTCTCACATCACGTCCCTGTACAGTGCCCATTGAAAATTTTGTGAAAAACTCTGGACCACTGAATTGAGTCACTGGGCTTCCCAGCTGGCTCAGTGGTAAAGAATCTGCCTTCCAGTGCTGGAGATGCGGCTTCAGTCTCGGGGTGGAGAGAATCCCGGGGAGGAGGAAATGGCAACCCACTGCAGAATTCTTGCCCGGAAAATCCCATGGACAGAAGAGAGTTGATTCTACGTATAATGGCACTTTCAAACTCTGTCCTAAATATCTAAATGGCATGCAGGTGCCAAGTCATCACTGCATTTCCCAACGTCCTTAAAATCCCAACACCAAACCACATCCCAGTGGGAGTGAGGATAGGAGTGACTGCAAATGCTGATCTCTCACAAAAAGAATATTTTCAACAGTTGAATGTCGCCGATTGACGTTGAGAATTCATCATGCTCCACAGAAAGTGAGGCTGCAGACAACAGAGAAAATGCTCTGGGACACAAGGAAGTAGTCTAAAGGGCTGATCTGCACTATCATAAGAAGAAATAGGAAAAAATAAGATGATAATAAATGCCCGGGAAGAAAAATTAGAAGCAGAGAGCTAAAGGCTTGCATATTCTCATTCGGGCATTTTAGGAGGAAAGCAGACACAGCCTGAGACCCAGGACAGGATATTTACCTGAGCTGCCATTTCCTCCCCTTCTTCCTCCTGCTCTGTCTTCTCTGGGGATATTACGCGGCAAACGCACTTCTGAGTTTTGAGAAAATACCTTGGAGGGCATCAACACAACTTTCTAACCTGCAACCACCGCTCGTACAAACACAAGGATTTTGAAAAGCTGAGAAGACCGACCTCTCCTGTCCTCTGTCTCAGGAGAGATTCAGGGACAATCAATGCCTACCTAGAGACCAGCCTGTGAACTCATTTCTTGATTGTTCTTTCCCCATAGAGAGCTCCTAACACTCTGCTCACACAGATGATGTGAGCTGACTGACTTCCCCGGTCCAAATCCAGCTAGACCAACCCTGCTGCCTCTCCTCAGACTGACTCCGGGGCTCAGCTCTAAGATGGACCAGACGGACCAGGAGCCACGTCCTTAACCCGGGCCTCTGCTTAGAATCTCCTGGAACACTTCCTACAAACCACACTGATGCTCCCACAGGACCACATAGAACTCTGTTGGGAGGGCATCAGTGAGGTCATTTCTGAAACGGGTCACGTGATCCTGATGGGAAACCAGAAGGAAACCACTTGGCTAGAGATTCTTTCTGAACCATTTCAATGAATACAAATCCCTGGTGGTCAGGTTCCCACTCCAAGAACTTATGAATCTGCAGGTCTACAGTCGGGCCGTGAAAGGAGTCATCAGCAAATCCCATTTTTTCTGATGTTTCTTCCCCGAAACCAACGTTCCGGAGTCCTGAGCTCAAAATCTCACACTCACCACACCTAAGACCTCTCTGTAGGGGACGATTTAGGGCAGGAATTTCTGAGAGAGGTTAAAGCTAGAATCAGGCAGAGAAAACAGGAGTACTTGGAGTTCAGCTTTTATACTTTACCCTGAGTGAAGTGCCTCAGGCTCTCTAGGCTGAGTGTGGGTTAATTCATTCAAACCAAGTCAAGGATTCTAGTGAGCACTGTGAGCGTGTTGAAAGGTTGTTGTTCAACCAAAAAAGACCCCTGGATTCTTGGCCTCCTGAGGAGAAGAATTCAATCTGGAGCCAGAGATGAGGCTTGATCGCTCAGAGCTTTTGTGTAATAAAGTTTTATTAAAGTTTAAAAGAGAATAGAGAAAGCTTCTGACATAGACTTCAGAAGGGGCAGAAAGAGTGCCCCCTTGCTAGTGTTAGCAAAGGAGTTACATACTATTATTTAGTTATTCCAGTGAATCAAAAGACTGTCTGGAGGTTGTAAAGACCTCACTAGGCCCACTCCCATAATTTACATTTTAAGACAATAAGATTAGCCAGAAAGTTTTTTTCCCGAGTGTCCTCAAACAGGAAAGAACCACGTTTGTCCTTTCTTCCTCCTTGAGAATTCCAGACCCCTCTCTCCTTGGGGACCCCTGGACTTATCAACCTGCCAAGAAATTGACTCTCTCAGTGTGATTGAACGGGGGTCTGTGGATAGACCCTGAGGTCCAGCAAGACTGCTGGTCTCAAGGAAGGGGTTCATCTAGTGCATGTGCTCACAAGACTGGCTGGTGTGAGCTCAAGGACCTGCAGGCTGCCTGATCCCCAGACAGATGCTGAGGCAGCAACATCATGGAGCAGTTTAGGGAAACTGTCAACAATACTCTGTATCATCTTTCTTACTAGAATCATCCCAGTGTCTAAGCAGTTACAAAATGAAAGAGGAGATACAACCTAGAAATGATGGAATGTACATGAAGTTATGAGAAGTTTAAATCCAGTGAGTAAACTAATTTCCCCATATGCCATCTTTGTGTGTTACCGAACAGTTAATTGTGGTCTCTTCACTACAACCTTAAATAAGGTGGGCGAGGTTGCTGTTGGTGGTGGGTTAACATTTCATACATTACAACAACCGAAACAATAAAAGCCATTCACTTTTATGAATAACCATGTATTAAATTTCACACATAGTTGAAATAAAACCTTTTACAATCCGCGGTATGATCCATGATTAAATACAGATCAAAAGTACGGAGAAAGATATTCCTTTGTTGATAGAATTATGTGAGATTTCTGATTTCCATGGCTTACCAAACAAAGACTAGGAAGCACTTAGCAAGCATGATATGCACCAATTCCATGCCTTTTCCAGGAAAGCTTTCTTACGTTTCTAGGTTATTACTGTCCTTATTTCAACACTGTCAAATAGTAATCATGACTTGTGTTGATATTATAAAGATACATCAATATTGCAGTGAACTGTCATTGTGTTCTTCTTACAAATGAAGGATATTACTATTGAAACATTACAACGAACTTCTGTCTTTCTTTAATACACGGAACGATTAAATGATCACTTACTTCATGGCAACCTCCAGATATTTCACGTCAACGACAAATACCTCTATTTAAATGTTCATTGTCCATTTTACATTATGCTATCCTCAATCTTCTAATGGAGATTAGATAGAAATGGTTGCAACCCAACATAAAAAGGCTAATCTTTAATAAAACATCAAAAACCTATGTTTGCAAACACACTAGAAAGAAAGCATAACGTGGATTATTTGAGTGGTGAATTACATTCAGTTCAAATAACGTCACATCACATCATTATTAACAAGCATATATACATTGCTGAGAACTGTAATGTTCTAACCATCAACCTTCATCTCACGATTCATGCTAAAATATCCATTTTCCACCAGTTTTAACTATGGAGTGCTCCCTGCAGTCATTCTCCTTCAGAGAAACTTCTGAAAGGAAAATTGATGAAATGCCTTCTAGTACGCATATTTCGGAGAAGGCGATGGCACCCCACTCCAGTACTCTTGCCTGGAAATTCCCATGGATGGAGGAGCCTGCTGGGCTGCGGTCCTTGGGGTCGCAAAGAGTCGGAGACGACTGAGCTACTTCACTTTTCACTTTCATGCATTGAGAAGGAAATGGCAACCTACTCCAGTGTTCTTGCCTGGAGAATCCCAGGGACGGGGGAGCCTGGTGGGCTGCCATCTACGGGGTCGCACAGAGTCAGACACGACTGAAGCGACCTAGCAGCAGGAGCACGCATCTTTACTTCGATTTAACTTTTGATTAAATACCTTTCTATATATTTGTTACATCATTTCCATTGGTTTCTTATATAAACTCTTGTGTTTTCTGATGCATGTTTAGGGCAAACGTCTTCCATCACTTGTTCCATTACTAGGGCTTCTCTCAAGTGTGTGTTCTCAGATGTTTAGTGAGATTACTACTATGACTAAAAGCTTTGTCACATTCTGTACATTTATAAGGTCTCTCTCCAGTATGAATTCGCTGATGTTGAGTAAGATGTGAGCACTGAATAAAGGCTTTGTCACATTCTTTACATTTATATGGTCTCTCCCCAGAATGAATTAGCTGATGTCGAGTAAGAAGTGAGGGACGATGAAAGGCTTTGTTACATTCTTTACATTTATAAGGTTTCTCTCCAGTATGAACTCGAAAATGTGTAGTAAGAATTGAATTCCGATTAAAGGTTTTGCCACATTCTGTACATTCATATGGTCTCTCCCCAGTATGCATTCGCTGATGCTTAGTAAGACTAGAACCCTTAATGAAGGCCTTGCCACTTTCTGTACCTTTGTAACATCTATCCCAAGTATGAATTCGGTGATGTTGAGTAAGGGTGTTTTCGTAATAAAGGCTTTGCCACATTCTTTACACTTATAAGGTCTCTCTCCAGTATGAATTTGCTGATGTTCGGTAAGATGTGAGCCACGATAAAGGCTTTGTTACATTCTTTACATTTATAAGGTCTCTCCACAGAATGAATTCACTGATGTCCAGTAAGATGTGAGGAACGGATAAAGGCTTTGTTACATTGTTTACATTTATAAGGCTTCTCTCCAGTATGAATTCGCTGATGATAGGTTAGCTGTGAGTAGCAGATAAAGGCTTTGCTACATTCTGTACATTTGTAAGGCTTTTCTCCCGTATGAATTCGCCAATGTTGAATAAGATTTGAGTTGTGATTAAAGGCTTTGCCACATTCTGTACATTTATGAGGTTTCTCTCCAGCGTGAATTCTCCGATGTTTAGTAAGAAGTGAGCTATGGTTAAACGCCTTGGTACATTCTGTACATTTGAAAGGTTTCCTTCCTGTATGAATTTTCTAATGTCTACGTAGATGGCATGAATTACTAAATACTTTCCCACATATATTACACTTGTTTTCTTTCTGTGGATTCTGAACAGTCTGCTGTTGAATAAGTTCTGAAGACTGATTAGAAACCTTCCCATATTCAGTACAAGTCCACTCTTCAGTACAAGTACTCTTATCTAGAGAAAAACCTGACATTTGATCAAAGGTATTTCTACATTTATTACTTTTAGAATCCTTGTTTGATGTTTCGGTACCCTGATGTTTCCTAAGGTTTGAGTCTCCTTCAACCCTATACCCATTTTCATTGCCTGAATACCTTCTCAGTCCACCATAAATACTCTTGTAATTATTGGAGCTGGAGCTGTTACTTAAGGTCTGACTCATTTTATTACATATGGAAAGTTGTTGTGTATTAACCATATCACAATATTTACTGAACAATGATGGCTGGATTATGTCTCCTCCATTATTATCAACATTATATATCATGGAATGGAGAGAAAATATCTGTCGGGGGAAGAAAAATGACTCTCTGCTCACGGATCTCTCAAATTGATTAGATAGTGAATTTTCCCACTCAGTGTTAAATTGTAGGTGTTCAGACATCCCTGAATGTATGTTTAGCCGAAGCCTACGTTCACAATTGTATGAATGAGGATTTGCAGTAGAGACTAAATTACCTTCCATATTTTCCACATGTCCCTTCAGAGAATATGTAGGTTTCAAAAAAGGATGGAAATCTTTTCTTAAACACTTACACTTCTCGGCAGATATTGAAGATTGAAGTTGGTGTTTTCCCAGTTCGACTCACGTTGCTCATTGCTTTTGGCAGTATTGCTAGCATTACGTGTAACTGCCTCCATTTCTTTATGTCCATATAAACATCCCTCTGTCTTTCATATACCCTTGTATATTCCCAGTCTTTCATTAAATTTAAGTTTCTGAGGTGAAATATTTGATATATTCCTAGGTTTGCTTTTGGGAATACATCTTCTAACGCTGCATTCCTCGGCATCAAATCCTGGGTGTGTTGTGGAGACATAGCTGAAAGATACCAAATAACAAGTAATTTTCCCTGCTATTCTCAGTGAATATCTTTAAAGATTTAAAGAAAATTGATGACAATTAGCTAGTTTAAAAATAAAATAGAGACCGAAGGATCAAGATGCCAGAGGCTTAGGCAGATGCGGAGCTCATCTGTCTGTCCACAAATGAATGAGAAATGGAACAATTCTCTCGGAGCCCAGCTGAACAGTAGCAGAGGCCCTTGGATATCTGAAAGGACAAGAAAGATTCCTGCTGAGCCAGGTAGGACAAAAGAAAGAAGGAAAAGGAAGAGGAGAGGAAGTGGGTTGGGGCGTGTAACCCAGCCGGGAGATGAAAGTGAGGAGATGTCTCCATATCCGGGGAAGACTCTCACTGGGGGAGCCCAGTTTGGACAGAAGGAAAGCCTCATTCTCTGTGCGAAGAAAACATGGCAAGCAGCGTGTGGCAGCAGGACAGAGTGAGACCTGCACACAGGGTGCTGACCCCAGCCCTGCCCACCCAGCCTTAGAGGCATGTCCACCAATGCAGACAAGGGCTGGGTGCTGAAATGTGGGGTTTGTAGAGCGGACCGAGGCAAAGGACTACTATTGGCTATGAGAAAACATCCTGAAGGGATGGCCATGACGGAGGAGCTCTGCAAACAAGATGCTTGTGGTGAAGCCTGAACCACCATAGAGCAGAGTGCCATTGGTGAGTGACGCCCAAACAAGAAGCCCATGGCACCTCTTGTCCCTTGTGCCGGCCTCTGCTCTCCAAGGACTATGAAAAACTCCATCCACGTAGGACTTTTAGCCCGCAGCCACGGCCTCCCCCATCCAACGCCTCCACAATCAGCAGAATCCTGTGCTTGGGGGCAGCTTCAGGAGAAGATACTTGTGAGTTGGCCACACGCACAGATGGAGCTGAAAGCACAGGTGAAACCCAGGGATAAAGAAGAAACCTGAAACCTCTCCTTGGAGCAACACAAACCATGGGCTTACACCCACGACCGGCCTTGTAACCTCAGCCCCTACAGAGCATCTGAATCAACAACCAGCGCTCTCCCAGTCATGGCAGGTGTAGCTTTAGCAGCTGTAGACTTTGGGGGCTTCTACACAGGGGGGTTGGGCTAGGACAGAGCCTGAGCTTCTCCGTAGCACCACAGCGGGTTCAGCTGCACACTCAATGCAATCCCAGGACCTGACTTCACTGAATCTATGCTGGTGACCTTGCAAAAACAACATCTGAGAGACACCAGGGCCATGTGCCATCATGCCCATGGTTAAGGTCGTCCAAGAGCAGTGCCAACACTACATATCATGAGAGCCTGCAGAACGCATGAGAGGGACACCAGAGCACACCCTGAGGTGAATATTCCTAGAGGAGCAATACTCAGTGACTTCTCTCCCAGTGGGTGTGCTCCAATCCCACCTGCCTGGCACCACAGATCAGATTCACAGCAAAGACTCAGATCTGGGGGCTCTATTAGTCCACGCAGAGAGCAGGCACCACCAGAGGCAGGGCAGTAACAACCACTGAACTAGGGGGAAACAGCCCTGAATATCCACGGCAGGCTCTGGTCACAGTTCACAGCAATCAGAGCACAGATCAAGAGAGGATAAGGGCACAAACCTCTGGACCAACCTCATCTACTAAGGTGCAGATACCAGAAGGAAGATTAACTAGGTTTCTGCACCTTTCAAAACAGAGACCACACACAGAATGCTGGACAAAATGAGATATCAAAGAAATAGGTTATAGGGGAAGAAACAAGGTAATAACCTCCAAGGACCACTAAATAAAGAGGTGATAGTCAATCTAATGATTACTTCTTGCTTTTAGTCATCTTAAGTGGAGACACCAAACACTTTCACAAATCCTAGGT
The DNA here is from genome assembly GCF_029407905.1 of Bubalus kerabau. Classification (NCBI taxonomy): domain Eukaryota; kingdom Metazoa; phylum Chordata; class Mammalia; order Artiodactyla; family Bovidae; genus Bubalus; species Bubalus kerabau. The sequence continues at coordinate 64,225,888 of NC_073640.1, forward strand.
GCCTAGTAATTCTTTAATGCACTTCTTGCCACACATGTTTCTGAGAATGTTCTATTAGATCTTTCAATCTAAAAATCATAGATGATAGTGACAGAGAACTAAGCAGAAACTGAGGATACATAAGACTGTGTCCGAGGAAGCTGAATAGAAATAAGATAAACTTAATATAGTACTGGTTTTAAGAAATTAAATAAGAAGATAGACTTTAAAACTATAATTGAAAGAGGGAATTCTACTCATTGCTCTGTGGAGACCTAAATGGGAAGGAAATCAATAGAACGGTAAAGACTAGAGATCTCCTTAAGAAAATTAGAAGTACTGGGAATATTTCATGCAAAGATGGGAACAATAAAGGACAGAATCGGGATGGACCTAAAAGAAGTAGACGATATTAAGAGAAGTTGGTAAGAATACAGGGAATAAGTATACAAAAAAGATCTTAATGACCGAGATAACCACGATGGTGTGATCACTCACCTAGTAACAGACATCCCGGAATCCAAAATCAAGTCAGCCTTAGAAGGCATGAACACCAACAAAGCTGATGGAACTCCAGCTGAGCTATTTCAAGTCCTAAAAGATGATAATGCTAAAGTTCTGCAACTCGATAGGCCAGCAATTTTGGAAAACTCAGCAGTGGCCACAGGACGGGAAAAGGTCAGTTTTCATTCCAATCACACAGAAAGGCAATGCCAAAGAACACTCAAACTACTACAAAATTTCTCTCATTTCAACAATAGCAAAGGCTCAAAATTCTCCAAGTGAGGCTTTAACAGTATGTGAACCCAGAGCTTCCAGATGTTCAAGCTGGATTTAGAAACGGCAGAGGAATCAGAGATCAAATTGCCAACATCCCTTGGATCATATAAAAAGCTAGAGAGCTCTGGAAAAACAATTACATCTGCTTTATTGACTACACCACAGCCTTTGATTTGTGAATCACAAGAAACTGTGGAAAATTCTTATAGAGATGGGAACACCAGACTACCTTACCTGTCTGCTGAGAAATCTGTATGCATGTCAAGAAGCAACAGTGAGAACTGGACATGTGACAACGGACTGATTCCAAATTGGGAAAGGAGCACATCATTTGTCACCCTGGTTATTTAACTTATATGCACAGTACTTCATGCGACATACCGGGTTGAATGAAGCACAAATTGGAATCAAGATTTCAGGGAGAAATATCCATAATCTCAGATACACAGATGACACCACCACCACCTTACAGCAGAAAGCAAAGAGGAACTGAGGAGTCTCTTGATGAAACTGAAAGAAGAGGGTGAAAAAGCTGGTTGAAACTCAACATTCAAAAAGCGAAGATCATGGCAGTGGTCAGATCGTTTCATGGCAAACAAGGGGAGAAACAGTGGAAACAGGGAGAGACTTTAAGTTTTGGACTTCGAAAATCACTGCAGATGGTGACTACAGCCATGAAAGTAAAAGACGCTTCCTCCTTGGAAGAAAAGCTATGACCAACCTAGGCAGCATATTAAAAAGGTCAATCTAGTCAAAGCTATGGTTTTTCCAGTAGTCATGTATGGGTGTGAGAGTTAGACCATGAGAAAGCTGAATGCTGAAGAATTCATGCTTTTGAGCTGTGGTGTTGGAGACGAATTTTGAGAGTTCATTGCACTGCAAGAAGACCACACCACTCCATCCTAAAGGAAATCAGTCCTCAATATTCATTGGAAGGACATGGTGAACCTGAAGCGCCGATACTTTGGCCACATGATGCAAAGAACTGATGCACTGAGAAAGACCCTTATGCCAGGAAAGATTGAAGATGAGAGGAGAAGGGGATGACAGAGGGTGAGATGGTTGCATGGCATCACTGACTCGATGGACATGAGTTTGAGCAGGCTCTGGGGGTTGGTGATGGACAGGGAAGCCTGCTTTCTGCAGACCATGGATCGCAGACTCAGACTTTACTGAGCAACTAAACTGAACCGACTGATATTTATAATTAATTCTCTTTGCTGTATAGGAGTACAAAATTGGAAAACAGCTATATTCCAATTAGAACTTTTAATAAAGATTTCTTTATATAATCTAAAAATTGTCGTAGTTTAAATCAACCATTAATAATATAGTGGAAAATGTGCTAAGATTTTATGTCCATTTATTTTAAAATTCTATGAGGTAATAGAATATAATAAGTATTTTAGCATGTTAGAATTCGGGCAAATACACTAAAGATATTTAATATGAGATCATATAATGAAAAGAGAAACTTTGAAGTCAACCTCAGATGTGCATTGTTTCATTTTCACCAGGTTTTGCTTTCTACAATGAAAACTTACTTAAATTTGAAATTTATTTAGAAGGTCCTATGTGTCGCTCCCAGTGGATAAGAAATTATAAATCAGAGAACAAAAACCCGTCCCTAGGATTCATAGAAGTTTAGCAGTTTGTCTACCACTTCACTCACACATTTCTGTCTAGAGGTAGAAGGAAATGTTAAAAGGACTGTCATACAGCTACTCAGAAATGGGCAGAGTTTTCCTAGGGCCCCCAGAAATGGAAGAACAACGAATGAATGCAGTTTGTCACAAGGCACGAGGAGACTTTTAGTTTACACTGTGATGGAGAATGGACATCAGTGGAGAAATAACTCCAGAAAGAATGAAGGGATGGAGCCAAAGCAAAAAGAATGCCCTGCTGTGGATGTGACTGGTGATAGAAGCAAGGTCCAAAACTGTAAAGAGCAATATTGCATAGGAACCTGGAATTTCAGGTCCATGAATCAAGGCAAATTGGAAGTGGTCAAACAAGAGATGGCAAGAGTGAATGTTGACAATCTAGGAATCAGCGAACTGAAATGGACTGGAATGGGTGAATTTAACTCAGATGACCATTATATCTACTACTGCGGGCAGGAATCCCTCAGAAGAAATGGAGTAGCCATCATGGTCAACAAAAGAGTCCGAAATGCAGTACTTGGATGCAATCTCAAAAATGACAGAATGATCTCTGTTTGTTTCCAAGGTAAACCATTCAATATAACAGTGATCCAAGTCTATGCCCCAACCAGTAACGCTGAAGAAGCTGAAGTTGAACGGTACTATGAAGACCTACAAGACCTTTTAGAACTAACACCCAAAAAAGATGTCCTTTTCATTATAGGGGACTGGAATGCAAAAGTAGGAAGTCAAGAAACACCTGGAGTAACAGGCAAATTTGGCCTTGGAATACGGAATGAAGCAGGGCAAAGACTAAAAGGGTTTTGCCAAGAAAATGCACTGGTCATAACAAACACTCTCTTCCAACAACACAAGAGAAGACTCTACACATGGACATCACCAGATGGTCAACACCGAAATCAGATTGATTATATTCTTTGCAGCCAAAGATGGGGAAGCTCTATACAGTCAGCAAAAGCAAGACCAGGAGCTGACTGTGGCTCAGACCATGAACTCCTTATTGCCAAATTCAGACTTAAATTGAAGAAAGTAGGGAAAACCACTATACCATTAAGGTATGACCTAAATCAAATCCCTTATGATTATACAATGGAAGTGAGAAATAGATTTAAGGACCTAGATCTGATAGATAGAGTGCCTGATGAACTATGGAATGAGGTTCGTGACAATGTACAGGAGTCAGGGATCAAGACCATCCCATTGGAAAAGAAATGAAAAAAGCAAAATGGCTGTCTGGGGAGGCCTTACAAATAGCTGTGAAAAGAAGAGAAGCAATAAGCGAAGGAGAAAAGGAAAGATATGAACATCTGAATGCAGAGTTCCAAAGAATAGCAAGAAGAGATAAGAAAGCCTTCTTCAGCAATCAATGCAAAGAAATAGAGGAAAACAACAGAATGGGAAAGATTAGAGATCTCTTCAAGAAAATCAGAGATACCAAAGGAACATTTCATGCAAAGATGGGCTCGATAAAGGACAGAAATAGTATGGACCTAACAGAAGCAGAAGATATTAAGAAGAGATGGCAAAAATACACAGAGAAACTGTACAAAAAAGATCATCATGACCCAGATAATCACAATGGTATGATCACTAACCTGGAGCCAGACATCCTGGAATGTGGAGTCAAGGGGCCTTAGGAAGCATCACTACAAACAAAGCTAGTGGAGGTGATAGAATTACAGATGAGTTCTTTCAAATCCTGAAAGATGATGCTGTGAAAGTGCTGCACTCAATATGCCAGCACATTTGGAAAACTCAGCAGTGGCCACAGGACTGGAAAAGGTCCATTTTCATTCCAATCCCCAAAAACAGCAATGCCAAAGAATGCTCAAACTACCGCACAATTGCACTCATCTCACACACTAGTAAAGTAATGCTCAAAATTCTCCAAGCCAGGCTTCAGCAATACATGAACCGTGAACTTCTTGATGTGCAAGCTGGTTTTAGAAAAGGCAGAGGAACCAGAGATCAAACTGCCAACATCCACTGGATCATGGAAAAAGCAAGAGAGTGCCAGAAAAACATCTATTTCTGCTTTATTGACTATGCCAAAGCCTTTGACTATGTGGATCACAACAAACTGTGGAAAATTCTGAAAGAGATGGGAATACCAGACCACCTGATCTGCCTCTTGAGAAATTTGTATGCAGGTCAGGAAGCAACAGTTAGAACTGGACATGGAACAACAGACTAGTTCCAAATAGGAAAAGGAGTACGTCAAGGCTGTATATTGTCACCCTGTTTATTTAACTTATATGCAGAGTACATCATGAGAAACGCTGGACTGGATGAAACAGAAGCTGGAATCAAGATTGCAGGGAGAAATATCAATAACTTCAGATATGCAGATGACACCACCCTTCTGGCACAAAGTGAAGAGGCACTAAAAAGCCTCTTGATGAAGGTGAAAGCGGAGAGTGAAAATGTTGGCTTAAATCTCAATGCCAGAAAACGAAGATCATGGCATCCGGTCCCATCACTTCATGGGAAATAGATGGGGAAACAGTGTCAGACTTTATTTTTTTGGGCTTTCAAATCACTGCAGATGGTGACTTCATCCATGAAATTAAAAGACGCTTACTCCTTGGAAAGAAAGTTATGACCCACCTAGATAGCATATTCTGCTGGGAGCAGTAGCTCTGCCCCTGGCAAAGGTCATGAGGAAGGAGGCTCGGCATACGCAAAGGCGGGATCGAGCCTCAGGAGTCCCCCTGGAAATGCTCGAGCATCTACCCCCCAAAATCAGTGTCTGCCTACTTTCTGCTTTGTGCTCTCACCTACACCTCTGACTTTTTGGGGGGCCGTCCCCCACTACCTCTCTCTGAAAAAAGAATTAACTTAGAGCTCCTGTTAATAATTCCTGGGTGTGACAGTGTTTCAACCTACAAACTCCTTTGGAAGTCCTCTAGCCTGCCTGAATAGGTTTTTCAGGCCACATGTGTTTGTTCAGAGCCTCCCAACTGTGAGAGGCATGAGATGTTCTAAACTGTCTGAATACAGATTCCTTTGAGCAGTTAAAAGATTGATTAGAAATTGTATTGGTGAAGGGTTTTTCACTTCTTGCGCCAATGTTTGCTGCTAAGTTTCCATATCCCTTACCTGCTGTGTTCCTGGCAATGTATTGATTAATATAATTGGTGTAAGTAGTAGCTTTAATGTTTGTAATCTTGGACCCTTGAGTTAATTCTTTTTCTTGTTATAGCCCACCACACCTTTGCCCTATAGGAATGCAACTTTATCTAATGCTTTTGGAGGGTGGCGCCTGACTTTAATCACCTTTAGAGAAAAATAAATTTCTTAAAATGTTAACAGGCCTCCGGGCCAGAAGATGATGCAAATCACCTAAACTTTTGCATATGATAAGTTTGCAGGAAGAAAGCCTGGCTTACTGCATGACTCTACCCCTTCCCCCATTATCCTCTATGCATAACTTAAGGTATAAAAACTACTTTGGAAAATCATATAGATCACTGGGAAACAATGTATTCACTTAGCCCAAGTAACAAAGAAGATCTCAAAGGTAAACCTAGAACAGATCACTTCAGAGGTAAAGAAACTTAAAATCCATTATCAAAGGCAGCTCAACATCACAAGAAAACATGTATTTATGCACAAAACTCTTCCCTTGGTGTCCTCTTTCCATAAAACCTTATCACTTTTTGTACCCATTACTTTGTTCTCCCATGCTGAAAGAGCCACCTCTAAGTCAAACCTACTTCCTTTTCTCTTCATAAAATGTAATTTCTTTCCTCATACCTTCTTTACTGAAAATACACATGCTACTTTCCTGAAGCAGCCTAGAACTTAAGCATTTTGTGGATTGGTGAACATAAATACCAGTGATAAGTACTAAAAGAAATATTCTAGAGAACATCTCAGGATGGCATCAAGCATTAGTCATGAACAGTCCAACATCTCTACTTTCTCTGTAAGAGGAAGTTAGTCCTCAGTAATGAATGTTTCAGAATCTTATTTTACTTGGAAATGACCTAGCTATTCCATAAACTTCCATCACTTAGTTTGGCACAGCCCTAGAAAGTCAGGTTACCGAAATCTAGAGAATGTTTTAGAGAGATATTTCTAAAGTATAATTATTCTTAAAAGAGTTTCTCTGAAAGATCATATCTCTTTTACATTTTCTTTGAAGTTTTGTTTTCCCTTTCCTAGAGGTACTTTCCTGGTTGAGAAACTTGGAACAGATATAAAAATATAACAATATGTAGGTAATAATAAACCTAGGCACAATGAAAATACTGTGCTTAATGACTCTTAGACATATCTACATTAGATTAGCAAACAAACATTAATGCTAGATATTTAATATTTCCCAGTTCACATGAATCTGAAATTTACTTAGGTACATTTCTCTTGGAGTTAGAATTGTCTGATTTGTAAGCACTTACCTTCCTTTAGGGGAAGTGAGTAAAGTCGCTCAGTCATGTCCGACTCTTTGCGACCCCGTGAACTGCAGCCCACCAGGCTCCTCCGTCCATGGGATTCTCCAGGCAAGAATACTGGAGTGGGTTGCCATTTCCTTCTCCAGGGGATCTTCCCAACCCAGGGATCGAACGCAAGTCTCCTGCATTGCGGGCAGATGCTTTAACCTCTGAGCCATCAGGGATGCCCTTTAGGCCATTTAAATTAGAACTCATTTAGAACTTCAGCAATATTATAAAAAAAAAAAAAAAAGCACACTGAGACATACATAAATCCAGACAGACAGACAGATATTTCATAGTTTCCTGCTTAAGATTTAAAACATCTCTTTGACTGTTTGTTTGTTTGGCTTGAAGTTCTGATTTGCCCAAGGCTGACTCAGGTCTCAGGCAAAGTGGGCAGTGACATTCAAGGACATGGAAAGGGTTAACTACAAGTTTTTCCCTAGGCAGGCCTTTTAACAAGCTGCTGCTGCTGCTGCTAAGTCGCTTCCGTCGTGTCCGACTCGGTGCGACCCCATAGACGGTAGCCCACTGGGCTCCCCCATCCCTGGGATTCTCCAGGCAAGAATACTGGAGTGGGTTGCCATTTCCTTCTCCAACCTAGTTGTTAACAAGCTAGTTGTTTTAAAATGCATATGCAAAAAGAACCGGTTTTGCAGTTTCCAAGGGAAAGAAACTTTTATTTTAACCAGTTTTCTCCAGTCTAAAGAATATCAGGGCCATCCTGTGTCAAAAAGTTACCTTTCCTTTCTGTAGTCTTAGTTTTATAGCTAAAATATACACCAAATAATGCTCAAATTGACTCTAATATCAGGGGCATTTCAGCTAATGAAAATTTTGGACTGTCCCTGTGGTGGAAAGTGAGGTCTTTGTCCCATCAGAAGAATCTGAAGGGTTAAGGGAATTTGCAGGACTGGGGGAACCTTGGTCCTTGGCAGCCCTGAGAAACAGGAGTACTCAGAAGGGAATTCTTTAGGATGTTCAGGCGTGGGGGAAGCTTGGTTCCCTCTCCACGTGAGAGATAAGCTTCCTTAGAAAGGGACAGTTTTTGATCCTTCAGGCTTTTGAATATAGAAGAAACCTGGACCAAAGGGAACCTCAGAATCCTTTCCTAGAGATCATGTGGATATAAAAGGTCACATAGAGGTCATCTAGGAAATCTGATGGAGAGAGAGAGAGGGACAGGAGACAGGGAGACAACAGAATGTAAGGACATTCTGAATCCTTTCCCGTCTTTTGGCAAAACCTAGTGAGCCATTCAGAGGCCATTTTTGGCGGTCCCCTGTTTGTTTTGGAGCCAGGCCTTTTGAAGGCTGACAAGTATCCAGTTTCTGAGAATGTAGACAAAGGTTGAGTATGAGAGCCTCCTGGGATGTAACAGAACCCACTCATAACCTATCTACCATAGAATGGGAGTACTGAGAGTCACTGGCTGAGAGAAAGACGTCCCTTTTTCCCCAGTGGTCTCTCCGTGTGACTGAGGGCACAGAATGGCTGAGCGGCCCAACAGTCACATCCAACAGTGAGAGGAGACCTCTGAGAACCATGCAGCTAAGCCACCAGGTGACACGGGCAGAGAAAGACAGAAATTCCTGGGAGCAACCAGGTGACTCACCATTTGGTGATTCCCTGAAACGTGGAAGGCACTCTTGGGATGGCTCAGAGGCAATACCCAGGCTTCTGTAAATCAATCCAAACCAAAATGGAAAGAAGAGAAAGTGACAGGGAAGAAGGCTGAGGCATCCGCCGAACAATATATCCGGGAGGTGGTGGCCTGGGAAGAATGCTTTCTGTTTTGCTTCAACCACTATGAGCCTGACATGGTGGACGGAAGTTGTCTTGCTGCAGGTGTATGCCCTTGTGGCCTGATCCTTTCTGTGTGCCCCCCATCCTCACATGGGAGTCTTTCTGTGGCAGGAGCCCTAATGGCTTTTACGTGTCTGATCTGTGCCCACAGAATATTGGTTGGCATAGTCCTCATTTGCAAAAAAAAAAAAAAAAAAAAAAAAGGAGAGACCCTCACCCATTCAAGTGGCAGATACTTTGGGCGCAGTGAGCAGTGGGGCGTTTGGAACACACCAGAGGGTAACCCTGGCCAGCATTCCTCAGTTGCCTCCAGAGCAGTTGCCTTTTGGATGAGGGTCCCTGTGAGAAAGGAGAAGTGAGGGCAGGGGTGGGTTGGGGTGGGGGGGGCAAGAGACTCCAAGTCCCTGAACAAGCCACAAAAATGTCACGGTCTGGGTGCCGGTTGGAAAAGAATTTCCAGACATGAGACAATACGGGTTTGGTTTTTCAGTTTCTGCATTCTAAGACCCTCCTTGGTTTTATCTGCTCTTCACTCTTTGGGTAACCACAACCTTGGCAGAAAGAATCATTTTAACTATTTAGTATATGCTCTGTATCTTTCTGATTGCTTTTATCAGAGTCTTGAAAGTGCAAGAGAAATAACTAAAAATCAGTAATGTTGCTCTTGTACTTTTTGGCACATATTTTAACAAATAGCCATTAAATAGCAGAGCTTAAACGTTATTTCAGTTTATGTACTTCAGACTTTAACTAATAAAACACAGATTCACAGTGACAACTCTAAGAAAAGTTGTAGAAGTTTCTGTAACTGAAAAGAATACTAAAGGCAAGAAAAGTTTTAGTCACTCAGTCATGTTCCATTCTTAGTGACCCCATGGACTCTAACTTGCCAGATTCATCTGTCCAAGAAATTCCCAAGCAGGAATACTGGAACTGGTAGTCATTCCCTTCCCCAGAAGTTCTTCAGAAAAACAAAGCAAAAAGAAAAGAAGAAGAAAAAATTGATCAAGTCATGTTAATATTTTCATACACACAGTTCAGTTCAGTTGCTCAGTCGTATCCCACTCTTTGTGATCCCATGACCAGCACGCCAGGCCTCCCGGTCCATCACCAACTCCCGGAGCCTACTCAAACTCATCTCCACGGAGTACAGACATACACTCAAATGGGGCTATATGCTCATTAGGGGGAAGAGAGAGACATTTTCATGTCACTAAACTCAGGTAATTTTGAATGTAGTAAAATGTACATAATGTTAGAGGATGATATTTGTTACTTGCACTGAGCTGTATTTTAAATTTTAATACAGTTGAGCATAGATTAGGACTAATAAGATTCTTGTAAACATTTTGGAAAATACAAAACTGTGAAGAGACTCTGTGATGTGAGCATGGAGTGTACTGGAAAAGATCAGACCTGGGCTTGGGATGAAAACCACCACTCCCCAAACCCAGCATCTCTGCTAAACACACGAGTGTTCATTTTCCAAAGCAGAAAGAAAGTAAGAAGACAGGAAGTTACTTCATTAATTGTGATAGTTTAGGCACATCCCTCATTTTTCTTTCCAAGACACTTGTTCAAGTCAAGTGGAAAAAAACAAATTCACAGCATGGGAATCTCACAGAAACACTTAAACCAGTGAACATGAGTCATGGGGTAGAAGTACAGGGAGGTGGTAAAAAGACTGTGTCTGTGATTTGAGCCTGGAGTGTTCTGGAAACATCACACCTGGGCTTGACTGATCATTTCGTCTACCCGGAAAACCCACTATCTATAATCAACACAATGAGTGTTCATTCTCAGAAGCAAAGAGAAACCAAGAAGATAGGGAGTTTCTCCATTAACTATGAGCATTTCCACACATTCCTTATTTCTTTTTTCCACAACCTTGTTTAAAGAGAGAGAGAAGTATGAACTTCATAGTCTCATGATGTCAGAGTGACGTCTCCAGAACCAGTGGACATCAGATGTCACGGTGTAAATGAATCACATGAAATGCACAATCACTGCCTGGGCATTCTGGAATTAACAGTGAAATTATAACTTGAATTTAACATTTAAAAATCTCAATTTTATGCAAATTTCATTTCACATATACTTCCCCTGTTTAGTATCCTAATAATGCATTTAAGTAGTAAGACTCAGCAATGCAAAAGACAGCATCTCCTAGTTTTATTTCTGAAAATTTTCTGAAAAACTCTGGTCCTCTGAGTTGAGTCATTGGGCTTCCCAGCTGGCTCAGTGGTAAAGAATCTGCCTGCCAATGCTGGAGATGCAGCTTCAGTCTCGGGGTGGAGAGAATCCCTGGGATGAGGAAATGGGAATCCAATGCAAAATTCTTGCCTGGAAAATCCCATGGACAGAAGAGAGTTGGTTCTTTGTATAATGGCATTTTCAAACTCTGTTTTAAATATCTATATTGCACCCAGATGCTAAGTCATCACTGCATTTCGCAACATCCCTAAAATCCCAACACCAAACCACATCCCAGTGGGAGTGAGAATAGGAGTGACTCCCCATGCTGATCTCTCACAAAAAGAATAGTTTCAACAGTTCAAACTCCCTAATTCACGTTGAGAATTCATTATGCTCCACAGAAAGCGAGGATGCAGACAATGGAGCAAAGGCTCTGGGACAGAAGGAAGTCTAAAGGGCTGGTCTTCACTATGATAAGAAGAAATGGGAAGAAATAAGATGATGAGATGCCCGGGAAGAAAAACTAGGAGCAGAAAGCTAAAGGCTTGCAGATTCTCATTTGGGCATTTCAGGAGGAAAAGCAGATGCAGCCCCAGACCCAGGACAGGATATTTACCTGAGAAATTGCCATTTCCTCCTCTTCTTCCTCCTGCTCTGTCTTCTCTGGGGATATTACGCTGCAAACGCACTTCTGAAGTTTCAGAAAATACCGTTGAGGGCATCACAATAGCTCTTTAAAATGCAACCAATGCTCCTACAGACAGAAGGGCCTTGAAAAGCTGAGAAGCCTGACCTCTCCTGTCCTCTGTCTCAGGAGAAATTCAGGAACAATCAATTCCTACCTGGAGACCAGCCTGTGAACTTATTTCTTGATTGTTCTCTCACCATAGAGAGCTCCTAACATTCTCCTCACACAGATGATGTGAGCTGACTGAATTTCCCTGTCCAAATCCAGCTAGACCAACCCTGTTGCCTCTCTGTGGAGAAAGCCAGGGCTCAGCTCTCACAGATGGATCACGAGGCACTTCCTTAACCAGGGCCTCTGCTTAGAATGCCCTGGAGTACTTCTTAGACACCACAGTGATGCTCCCACAGGACCAACATAGAACTCTGTTGGGGGGGCATCAGTGAGGTCAGTTCCTGACACTGGTCATGTGATCCTGATGGAAAACCAGATGGAAACTACTTGGGTAAAGATTCTTTCTGAACCATTTCAATGAATACAAATCCCTGGTGGTCAGGTCACCACTCCAAGTAGTTATCAATCTGCAGGTCTACAATGTGGCCGTTAATGGAGTCATCAGCAAATCCCACTTTTTTCTGATGTTTCTTCTCCCAAACCAACGTTCAGGAGTCCTGAGCTCAAAGCCTCACACTCACCACACCTAAGACCTCTCTGTAGGGGAGGATTTCGGGCAGGAATTTCTGAGAGAGGTCAAAGCTAGAATCAGGCAGAGAAAACACCAGTTCTTGCAGTTTAGCCTGTAGAAGTTACGCTGGGTGAGGTGCTCTGGGATCCCTTGGGTGTGTGTGAATTAACCCATTTAAACCAATACAACAAATCCGGTGAGCACTGTGAGGGTGTCATTGAAGAGGGGCTTGTAAAGTAGACCCTGGTGTTTAGCAAGACTGTTGATCTCAAGGAAGCTGGTCGCCTAGACCAGGTGCTCACAGGACTGGCTTTTGTGAGTTCAAGAAACCGCAGGCTGCCTGCTGCCCAGACAGATGCTGAGGCAGCAACAGCATGGACCAGTTTACAGAAATTGTCAACAATATTCGTTTTTTGATATAAGGATATGAGATTTGTGACTTTTACAGCTTACCAGACAAAGCCTAGGAAGCACTTAGGAAGCATGGTATACACTAATTCCACGCCTCTTCCAGGAAGACTTTCTAATACGTTTCTGGGTTATCACAGAAGCTGTCTTTATTTCAACACTGTCAAGTAATAATCATGACTTGTGTGTTGATATTATAAAGATACATCAATATTGCAGTGAACTCTCATTGTGTTTTTATTACAAATCAAGGATATTACTATTGAAACTTTAGAACCAACTTCTATCTTACTTTAATACATGGAAAGATTAAATGATCACTTACATCATGGAAACTTCCAGATATTTCACATCAGTGCCAAACACCTCCATTTAGATGGTCACTGTCCATTTTACATTATGGTATCCTTCATCTTCTAATGGAGGATAGATAGAAATGGTTGCAACACAATATAAAAAGGCTAATCTTTAACAAACCATAAAAAAACTACGTTTTCCAACACAGTAGAAAGCTTAGTATGGATGGAGTGTTCAATTACATTCATGTAAAAGAATCTAAAATCACATCATTCTAAACAAGCATACAGATAGCAATCCACTCCAGTACTATTGCCTGGAAAATCCCATAGACACAGGAGCCTGGTAGGCTACAGTCTATGGGGTTGCAAAGTTGGACACAACTGAGCGACTTTACTTTTGCTTTCATACATACATTGCTAAGAATTGTAACTTTCTAACCATCAACCTTCATCTCACGATTCATGCTAATATGTCCATTTTCTATGTGTTTTAACTATGGAGTACTCCCTACAGTCATTGTACTTCAGAGAAACTTCTGAAAACAAGATTGATGAAATGCCTTCTATTATGCAATCTCTGATATTTATTTCCATTTAACTTTTGATTAAATACTTTTCTACATATTGGTTACATCATTTCCATTGTTTTTTTTTGTTTTTTTTTTGTTTTTTTTCTATAAACTCTTGTGTTTTCTGATGCATGTTTAGGGCAAACCTCTTCCATCACTTGTTCCATTACTAGAATTTCGCTCCAGTGTGTGTTCTCAGATGTTTAGTGAGATAAGCACTCTGACTACAGGCTTTGCCACATTCAGTACATTCATAAGGTCGCTCTCCAGTATGCATTTGCCGATGTTGAGTAAGAGCAGAGTTGTAACCAAAGACTTCGCCATATTCAGTACATTTATATGGTCTCTCTCCAGTATGCATGTGCCGATGTTCAGTAAGATTATAACGCGTACTAAAGGCCTTGCGACATTCTGTCCATTTATAACGTCTATCCCCGGTATGAATTGGGTGATGTTGAAAAAGGGCTGAACTCCTAATAAAGGCTTTGCCACATTCTTTACATTTGTATGGTTTTTCACCAAATGGATTCGATGATGTCGAGTAAGAATTGAGCAATGATGAAAAGCTTTGTTACATTCTTTACCTATATCAGGCTTCTCTCCAGTATGGATTTGCTGATGAGAGGTTAGATCTGAGTAACAGATAAAGGCTTTGCTCATTCTGTACATTTATAAGGTTTCTCTCCAGTGTGAATTCTCTGATGTCGAGTAAGAAATGAGGAACGATGAAAGGCTTTGTGACATTCTTTACATATATAAGGTTTCTCTCCAGTATGAATTCGCCGATGTTGAATAGGAAGTGAGTTGTAAGTAAAGGCTTTGCTATATTCTGTACATTTATAAGGTTTCTCTCCAGTATGAATTCGCCGATGTTTAATAAGAACTGAGTTGTAAGCAAAGGCTTTGCTACATCCTGTACATTTATAAGGTTTCTCTCCAGCATGAATTTGCTGATGTTGAATAAGGTGTGAGTTGTAAGTAAAGGCTTTGCTACATTCTGTACATTTATAAGGTTTCTCTCCATCATGAATTCACTGATGTTGAATAAGGCTTGAGTTTTAAGTAAAGGCTTTGCTACATTCTGTAGATTTATAAGGTTTCTATCGAGCATGAATTCGCTGATGTTGAATAAGGTTTGACTGGTAAGTAAAGGCTTTGCCACATTCTGTACATTTATATGGTTTCTCTCCAGTGTGAATTCGCTGATGTTGAGTAAGAAATGAGGAACGATGAAAGGCTTTGTTACATTCTTTACATATATAAGGTTTCTCTCCAGTATGAATTCGCTGATGTTGAATAAGGCTTGAGTTGCAAGTAAAGGCTTTGCTACATTCTGTACATTTATAAGGTTTCTCTCCAGTATGAGTTCGCCGATGTTGAATAAGGCGTGAGTTGTAAGCAAAGGCTTTGCTACATTCTGTACATTTATAAGGTTTCTCTCCAGTATGAATTCGCCGATGTTGAATAAGAAGTGAGTTGTAAGTAAAGGCTTTGCTACATTCTGTACATTTATAAGGTTTCTCTCCAGCATGAATTCGCTGATGTTTAATAAGGCGTGAGTTGTAAGTAAAGGCTTTGCCACATACTGTACATTTATAAGGTTTCTCTCCAGTATGATTTCGCTGATGTTGAATAAGAAGTGAGTTGTAAGTAAAGGCTTTGCTACATTCTGTACATTTATAAGGTTTTTCTCCAGTATGAATTTGCCGATGTTTAATAAGACTTGAGTTGTAAGTAAAGGCTTTGCCACATACTGTACATTTATAAGGTTTCTCTCCAGCGTGAATTCTCTGATGTCGAGTAAGAAATGAGGAACGACGAAAGGCTTTGTTACATTCTTTACATATATAAGGTTTCTCTCCAGTATGTATTCGCTGATGTTCAATAAGGTCTGAGTTGCAAGTAAAGGCTTTGCTACAATCTGTACATTTATAAGGTTTCTCTCCAGTATGAATTCGTCGATGTTGAGTAAGAAGTGAGTTGTAAGAAAAGGCTTTGGTACATTCTGTACATTTATAAGGTTTCTCTCCAGCATGAATTCGCTGATGTTCAATAAGGCGTGAGTTGTAAGTAAAGGCTTTGGTACATTCTGTACATTTATAAGGTTTCTCTCCAGTATGAATTTGCCGATGTTTAATAAGAACTGAGCTGTAAGTAAAGGCTTTGCTACATTCTGTACATTTATAAGGTTTCTCTCCAGTATGAATTCGCTGATGTTTAATAAGGCGTGAGTTGTAAGTAAAGGCTTTGTCACATACTGTACATTTATAAGGTTTCTCTCCAGTATGAATTCGCTGATGTTCAGAAAGAAATGAGGAACGATGAAAGGCTTTGTTACATTCTTTACATATATAAGGTTTCTCTCCAGTATGAATTCGCTGATGTTGAATAAGGTCTGAGTTACAAGTAAAGGCTTTGCTACATTCTGTACATTTATAAGGCTTCTCTCCAGTATGAATTCGCTGATGTTGAATAAGAAGTGAGTTGCAAGTAAAGGCTTTGCTACATTCTGTACATTTATAAGGTTTCTCTCCAGTATGAATTTGCCGATGTTTAATAAGAACTGAGTTATAAGTAAAGGCTTTGCTACATTCTGTACATTTATAAGGTTTCTCACCAGCATGAATTCGCTGATGTTGAATAAGGTGTGAGTTGGAAGTAAAGGCTTTGCTACATTCTGTACATTTATAAGGTTTCTCTCCAGTATGAATTCGCCGATGTTGAATAAGAAGTGAGTTGTAAGTAAAGGCTTTGCTACATTCTGTACATTTATAAGGTTTCTCTCCAGCATGAATTTGCTGATGTTTAATAAGGCTTGAGTTGTAAGTAAAGGCTTTGCCACATACTGTACATTTATAAGGTTTCTCTCCAGCGTGAATTCTCTGATGTTGAGTAAGAAATGAGGAACGACGAAAGGCTTTGTTACATTCTTTACATATATAAGGTTTCTCTCCAGCATGAATTCGCTGATGTTGAGTAAGAAGTGAGTGACAGTTAAATACTCTGCAACATTCTGTACATTTGAAAGGTTTCCTTCCTGTATGAATTCTCCCATGTCTAATTAGATTGGATGACTTACTAAATATTTTCTCACCTATCTTACACTTGTTTTCTTTCTGTGGATTCTGAATAGCATCCTGTTGAGTAAGTTCTGAACAGTGATTAGAAACCTTACCATATTCACTACAAGTCCTGTCTCCAGTACAAGTACTCTTATCTAGAGAAAAACCTGACATTTGATCAAAGGTATTTCTACTATTATTAGTTTTTGAATCCTTGTTTGAAGATTCGGGTCCCTGATGTTTCTTAAGGTTTGAGTCTCCTTCAAATGTATACCTAGTTTCATTGCCGGAATATCTTCTCAGTCCGCCATAAATACTCTTGTAATTATTGGAGCTGGGGCTCTTACTTAAGGTCTGACTCATTTTATTATACATGGAAAGCTGTTGTGTATTAACCATACCACAATATGTATTGAACAATGATGGTTGGATTGCATCTCTTCCATTATCATCAACATTATACATCTTGGAATGGATAGAAGATATCTGTTGGGGGAAGAACTGTCTTTCATTTATCCTGGTATATTCCCAATCCGTCATTAAATTTAAGTTTTTGAGGTGAAATATTTGATACATTCCTAGGTTTGCTTTTTGGAATACATCTTCTAATGCTGGATTCTTTGGCATCAAATCCTGGGTGTCTTGTGGAGACATAGCTGAAAGATACCAAATAACAAGTAATTTTACCTGCTATTCCTAGTGAATATCTTTAAAGATTTACAGAAAATTGATGACCATAGCTAGTTTAAAAATACAATGGAGATGGAAGGATCAAGATGCCAGAGGCTTAGGCAGATGTGGAGCTCATCTCTCTCCCCACAAATGAATGAGAAATGGGAACAATTCTCACAGAGCCCAGCTGAACACTAGCGGAGGCCCTTGGAAATCTGAAAGGAAAAGAAAGATTCCTGCTCTGTAGGGTAGGACAAAAGAAAGAAGAAGGAAAAAGAAGAGGAGAGGAAGTGGGTTGGGGCCTGCAACCCTGCAGGGAGATGAAAGTGAGGAGATGTCTCCATATTCAAGGAATCCCCTCACTGGGGGAGCTCAATTTGGACAGAAGAGCCTCATTCTCTGTGGGAAGAGAACACGGCAAACAGTGTGTGGCAGCAGGACAGAGTGAGACCTGCACACAGGGTTCTGACCCCAGCCCTGCCCACCCAGCCTTAGCGGCATGTCCAGCAATGCAGACAAGGGCTGGGTGCTGAAATGTGGGGTTTGGAGAGCAGACCCAGGCAGAGGACTGCGGTGTGCTGTGAGGAGACGTACTGAGGGGACGGGAGTGAGGGAGGAGGTCTATAAACAGGATGCTTGTGGAGGAAGCGTGAACCACTACAGAGAAAGTGTCATTGTTGAGTGATGCCCAGACAATGAGCCAGTTGCATCCTTTGTCCCTTATGCCTGCCCCTGCTATCCAAGGACTACAAAGAACTCTACACAGCCTGGGATCATTTGAGCCCCCAGCCATGGCCTCCCCCATTGACCTCCTCCCCAATCAGCAGAATCCTGAGCTCTGGGGCAGCCTCAGGAGAAGACACCTGTGAGTTGGCCACATGCACAGATGGAGCAGAAAGCACAGGTGAATGCCAGCAATAAAGAAGAAAAGCTGAAAACTCTCCTTGCAGCAACACAAGCCACGGTATTATACCCATGACCAGCTTTGTAACCTCAGCCCCTACAGAGCATCTGAACCAACAACCAAGGGCTCTCTCATTCACGGCAGGTATAGCTTTAGTAGCTGTAGACTTTGTGGGCTCCTATCCAAGGGGGCTGGGCCAGGACAGAGCCTGAGCTTCCCCATAGCACCACAGTGGGTCCAGCTCCATGCTGAATGCAATCCCAGAACCTGACTTCACTGAATCCATGCTGGTGACCTTGTGAAAACAACAGCTGAGAGACACCAGGGCCGTGTGCCATCATGCCCATGGTTAAGGTGGGGACAAGAGCAGTGCTAGCACCTCATAACATGAGAGCTTGCAGAACGCATGAGAGAGGACACCAGAGCACACCCTGAGGGGACCATTCCTAGAGGAGTAATATTCAGTGACTTCTCTCCCAGTGGGTGTGCCCCAATCCCACCTGCCTGGCACCACAGATCAGAATCACAGCAAAGACTCAGATCTGGGAGCTCTATTCCACCATGCAGGGAGCAGACACCACCAGAGGGCACCAACAACCACAGAACAAGGGGGAAACAGCCCTGAATATCCAGGGCAGGCTCTGGTCACAGTTAACAGCAATCAGAGCACAGATCAAGAGAGGACAAGGGCACAAACCTCTGGACCAACCTCACCCACCAAGGTGCAGCTATCAGAAGGAAGATTAACTAGGTGGCTGCATGCTTCAAAACAAAGACCACATACAGAACGCAGGACAACATGAGATGGCAAAGAAATACGATATAGGGGAAGAAACAAGATAAAACCCTCCAAAGACCACTGAATTAAGAGGTGATAGGCAATCTAATGATTACTTCTTGCTTTTAGTCATCTTAAGTGGAGACACTAAACACTTTCACAAATCCTAGGTGCCTAGTAATTCTTAAATCCACTTCTTGCCACACATGTTTCTGAGAATGTTCTATTAGCTGTTTCAATCTAAGAAGCATAAATGATAGTGACAGAGAACTAGTCAGAAACTGAGGACACATAAGACAGTGTCCAAGGAAGCTGAATACAAATAAGATAAACTTAATAAAGTCCTAGTTTTAAGAAATTAAATAAGAGAGACTTTAAAACTATGATTGAAAGAGGGAACTCTACTCATTGCTCTGTGGAGACCTAAATGGGAAGGAATCAATAGGACGGTAAAGACTAGAGATCTCTTTTAAGAATATTTCATGCAAACATGGGCTCGATAAAGGACAGAAACAGGATGGACCTAAAAGAAGAAGATATTAAGAGAAGTTGGCAAGAATATATGGAAGAACTATACAAAAAAGATCTTAATGACCGAGATAACCACGATGGTGTGGTCACTCACCTAGTAACAGACATCCTGGCATCCAAAGTAAAGTCGGCCTTAGAAGGCATGAGGACCAACAAACCTAGTGCAGGTGATGGAACTCCAGCTGACCTATTTCAAGTCCTAAAAGATGATAATGCTAAAGTTCTGCACTCGATAAGCCAGCAAATTTGGAAAACTCAGCAGTGGCCTCAGGACGGGAAAAGGTCAGTTTTCATTCCAATCACAAAGAAAAGCAATGCCAAAGAACGCTCAAACTACTACACAATTTCCCTCATTTCCAACAATAGCAAAGGCTCCAAATTCTCCAAGCCAGGCTTTAACAGTACGTAAACCGACAGCTTCCAGATGTTCAAGCTGGACTTAGAAACGGCAGAGGAACCAGAGATCAAATTGCCAACATGCCTGGGATCATATAAAAAGCGAGAGATTTCTGGAGAAACGACGACATCTGCTTTATTGACTATATCACAGCCTTTGATTGTGTGGACAAGAAACTGTGAAAAATTCTTAAAGAGATGGGAACACCAGACTACCTTACCTGCCTCCTGAGAAATCTCTATGCATGTCAACAAGCAACAGTGAGAACTGGACATGTGACAACGGACTGATTCCAAATTGGGAAAGGAGTACGTCAAGGCTGTACATTGTCAGCCTGCTCATTTAATGTATATGCACGGTACATATTGGGACATACTGGGATGGATGAAGCACAAATTGGAATCATGATTTCAGGGAGAAATATCCATAATCTCAGATATACAGATGACACCACCCTTAGAGCAGAAAGCCAAAAGGAACTGAGGAGTCTCTTAATGAAACTGAAAGAAGAGCCTGAAAAAGCTGGCTTCAAACTCAATCTTCAAAAAACAAAGATCATGGCACCGGTCAGATTGTTTCATGGCAAATAGTGGGAGAAACAGTGGGAACAGTGAGAAACTTTATTTTTGGGGGGTTCCAACATCACTGCAGATGGTGACTACCGCCATGAAAGTAAAAGATCCTTGCTCCTTGGAAGAAAAGCTATGACCAACCTAGGCAGCAAATTAAAAACCAGAAACACTACTTTGCTGACAAAGGTCCATCCAGTCAAAGCTATGGTTTTTCCAGTAGTCATTTACGGATGTGAGAGTTGGACCATGAAGAAAGCTGACTGCTGAAGAATTGATGCCTTTGAACTCTGCTATTGGAGAAGACTCTTGAGAGTCCCTTGGACTGCAAGAAGATCACACCACTCCATTCTAAAGGAAATCAGTCCTCAATATTCATTGGAAGGACATAGTGAAGCTGAAGTTCTGATACTCTGGCCACCTGATATGAAGAACTGACCCACTGAGAAAGACCCTGATGCTGGGAAAGATTGAAGATGAGAGGAGAAGTGGACGACAGAGGGTGAGATGGTTGCATCGCATCACTGACTCGATGGACATGAGTTTGAGAAGGCTCTGGGAGTTAGTGATGGGCAGGGAAGCCTGGCCTGCTGCAGACCATGGATCGCAGACTCAGAACTGAACTGACTGATATGTATAATTGATGCTCTTTGCTGTATAGGAGTACAAAATTGGAAAACAGCTATATTCCAATTAGAACTTTTAATAAAGATTTCTTTATAGAATCTAAAAATTGTCATAGTTTGAATCAACCATTAATAATGTAGTGGAAAATGTGCTAAGATTTTATGTCCATTTATTTTAAAATTCTATGAGGTAATAAAACACAATAAAGTATTTTAGCACATTAGAATTGGGGCAAATACACTAAAGATATTTAGTATGAGATCATATAAGGTAAAGAGAAACTTTCAAGTCAACCTGAGATGTGCATTGTTTCATTTTCACCAGGTTTTGCTTTCTGCAGTGAAAAATTACTTGAATTTGAAATTTACTTAGAAAGTCCTCTGGGTCGCTCCCAGTAGATAGGAAGTTATAAATCAGAGAACAAAAACCCGTCCCTAGTATTCCTGGAAATTTGGTAGTTTGTCTACCACTCCACTCACACATTTCTGTCTAGAGATAGAAGGAAACTTTAAAAGGACTGTCATACAGTTACTCAGAAATGGGCAGAGTTTTCCTAGGGCCCCCAAGAAATCGAAGGGCAATGAATGAATGCAGTTTGTCAGAAGCCAAGAGGAGACTTTTAGGTCACACTGTGATGGAGAAAAGTAATCACTGGAGATAAATTCATGAAGATTTCAGAAAGAGAGAATGGGGCAGGTGATACATTTCTATCACAGTAGCAGAACCAACCCAGGTTTTCAAAAACCATTTCCATTGAAGCAAATCTCCCAACATCACGTGATGAAGGATGAGTTCCTTGCTGCTCCTTGGACCTCTCATCTGAGTCATCATCTCCAGCCATTCACACCTACCTGGGTAAATGGCTGTTGCCTCCATTCTCCTCATATTCCTGGGATCCTTCAATAGCTCCAGAAAGGTGACCAGGTCCACCTTAGAGAGAAGCCCTGGTGATCAGAGAAAGGAGTATTTGTGTTGTTAGATTCATCAGTATCGAATCCAATATGTATTCAGGTGAGACGAAAATGCATTTTCTTCTAGAAAACGATTTCCTGAAATACTTTATTCAAAGCTGCTGTACAATACTAACACACACCTAACAATCAGGTCCTGAGATTCTGGTCAAGTAGTACTAAGGCAAAAGTAAGTAGTGTCAATGTGAGATTAAGAGAGGGTGCAACTATTTAATACCACAGAACTTACACAATTACCACTAAGCTAGAATGAAGGATGCAGAGTACATCAAGGAAGAAAAACATCACCAGCACAACGATTCATCATGAAGCCTTTCTTTCTAAACTCAGAAATAACCTATTATCCCCTAGACAGCACAGATCTGAAAATACTGTGGGAAGCAGAAAATTTCAGAAGACATTCTAGAAATGACAGAACAAAAACAAAGTGGGTAGATAAGGGATTCTGGAAGGCAGTTATCCTCACCCAAGGAGGCCAGGTTCCTGTAGTTCTCTACCATCACGTCCCTGTACAATTTCCGCTGACTGGGGTCCAGGCATTCCCACTCCTCTTGAGTGAAGTCTATGGCCACATCCTGAAACATTAGCCGTCCCTGAAATACAAAGTACAGATGCCAATAGGCCGTGGGAAGTCTTCCTAATGTGATCCAAGATGAAAACGGCAAGTTCAGAGACCTGGTCGTGATTTGGTGGCTTGGCTAGTATTATAAAATATATTTTTTTACACAGTTTTCCTATTTACCCAATTTCTAATGTGAAGAAAGGAGGATGAGTTATGATCCACAAGCCATTAGAGAAACTATTCTCATCTGAAAGAGCAATTATAAAATAATCAGGGCCACAGTAGCATATTTATTCCGTGATTCAGGAGCAGACCACGGCCATGTTTTAAGGCATCAGGATGGCAAAAGTCTAACCATGAGGGGTTACTTTTGGAGAAGATGAATAAGCTTTGTCTACATGTACCATAACCTTAAGTAACGCTTATTTACTTTACCAAAGTAACAAAAGATTTTAAAAATGAAAGTAAATCACTTAAAGGCAAAGAAATTCATAATCTCTTCTTGAAAGCTGCATTCTAAGAAAACTTTGTTGTATTAACATAGAGATTAGACTAAATTCCAGTCTGCTACCAGCTTACCAGATAGCAAACAAAAGCTGTTTATCGGTTAACCTTAGAAAAATCTTTTCCATAAATCATGAAGTAGCAGTATTTTTCCAAAGGCATCAGAGTGAAACCATAGAAGGCATGTTTAAATCTGATTAAACTGCAATTGACTGTGTAGCCTGGTCACTGCTGTGACTTGTAACACTTTAACAGGATAAGTAGAATTATAGTTGACCTGATTTTATTAGGGCGTATCAGATCTATATGAACTCCACATAATTTTAGGATATCTATATTGGTAAAATCCACCATACACTATAATCTGAGAATATTTATCACCCGCTCAACAGGACTTCCCATATAACTTTACATGTCCAATGAACCCAGGTAGTTTAATAGCTCCCTGGGATGTCTCAGGGGCCCTCTGAAGCATTTGAAAGTCAGCTAGAAGTCAAATCATTTAGGAAGCTTTGTGGACAAATATCAAAAGGGGTTATTATAACAATCTGTCAGATAAGATCTGAGTAACAGGCAAATTTGGCCTTGGAATACGGAATGAAGCACGGCGAAGACTAATAGAGTTTTGCCAAGAAAATGCACTGGTCATAACAAACACCATCTTCCAACAACACAAGAGAAGACTTTACACATGGACATCACCAGATGGGCAACACCGAAATCAGATTGATTATATTCTTTGCAGCCAAAGATGGAGAAGCTCTATACAGTCAACAAAAACAAGACCAGGAGCTGATTATGCCTCAGATCATGAACTCCTTATTACCAAATTCAGACTTAACTTGAACAAAGTAGGGGAAACCATTACACCATTCAGGTATGACCCAAATCAAATCCTTTATAATTATACAGTGGAAGTGAGAAATAGATTTAAGGGCCTAGATCTGATAGAGTGCCTGATGAACTATGGAATGAAGTTCGGGACATTGTACAGGAGACAGGGATCAAGACCATCCCCATGGAAAAGAAATACAAAAAAGCAAAACGGCTATCTGGGGAGGCCTTACAAATAGCTGTGAAAAAAAGAGAAGCGAAAAGCAAAGGAGAAAAGGAAAGATATAAGCATCTGAATGCAGAGTTCCAAAGAATAGCAAGAAGAGATAAGAAAGCCTTCCTCAGCGATCAATGCAAAGAAATAGAGGAAAACAACAGAATGGCAAAGACTAGAGATCTCTTCAAGAAAATTAGCGATACCAAGGGAACATTTCATGCAAAGATGGGCTCGATAAAGGACGGAAATGGTATGGACCTAACAGAAGCGGAAGATATTAAGAAGAGGTGGCAAGAATACACAGAAGAACTGTACAAAAAAGATCTTCACGACCCAGATAATCACGATGGTGCGATCACTGACCTGGAGCCAGACATCCTGGAATGTGAAGTCAAGTGGGCCTTAGAAAGCATCATTAAGGAAATAAAAAAAAAAAAGAAAGCATCACTACGAACAAATCTAGTGGAGGTGATGGAATTACAGATGAGTTCTTTCAAATCCTGAAAGATGATGCTGTGAAAGTGCTGTACTCAATATGCCAGCACATTTGGAAAACTTAGCAGTGGCCACAGGACTGGAAAAGCTCAGTTTTCATTCCAATCCCAGGCAATGCCAAAGAATGCTCAAAGTACTGCACAATTGTACTCAACTCACATTCTAGTAAAGTAATGCTCAAAATTCTCCAAGCCAGGCTTCAGCAATACGTGAACTGTCAACTTCCTGATGTT
The DNA here is from genome assembly GCF_029407905.1 of Bubalus kerabau. Taxonomy (NCBI): domain Eukaryota; kingdom Metazoa; phylum Chordata; class Mammalia; order Artiodactyla; family Bovidae; genus Bubalus; species Bubalus kerabau. The sequence continues at coordinate 64,250,754 of NC_073640.1, forward strand.
TAAGATGGTTTTAGAAAAGGCAGAGGAACCAGAGACCAAATTGCCAACATCCGCTGGATCATGGAAAAAGCAAGAGAGTTCCAGAAAAACATCTATTTCTGCTTTATTGACTATGCCAAAGTCTTTGGCTGTGTGGATCACAATAGACTGGAAAATTCTGAAAGAGATGGGACTACCAAACCACCTGACCTGCCTCTTGAGAAATCTGTATGTAGGTCAGGAAGCAACAGCTGGAACTGGATATGGAACAACAGAGTGGTTCCAAGTAGGAAAAGGAGTATGTCAAGGCTGTATATTGTCACCCTGGTTATTTAACTTATATGCAGAGTACATCATGAGAAACACTGGACTGGAATAAGCACAAGCTGGAATCAAGATTGCCGGGAGAAATATCAATCACCTCAGATATGCAGATGACACCACCCTTATGGCAGAAAGTGAAGAGGAACTCAAAAGCCTCTTGATGAACGTGAAAGTGGAGAGTGAAAAAGTTGGCTTAAAGCTCAACATTCAGAAAACGAAGATCATGGCATCTGGTCCCATCACTTCATAGGAAATAGATGGGTTAACAGTGGAAACAGTGTCAGACTTTATTTTTGGGGCTCCAAAATTACTGCAGATGGTGACTGCAGCCATGAAATTAAAAGACGCTTACTCCTTGGAAGGAAAGTTATGACCAACTTAGATAGCATATTGAAAAGCAGAGACGTTACTTTGCCAACAAAGGTCCCTCTAGTCAAGCCTATTGTTTTACCTGTGGTCATGTATGGATGTGAAAGTTGGACTGTGAAGAAGGCTGAGCGCCGAAGAATTGATGCTTTTGAACTGTGATATTGGAGAAGACTCTTGAGAGTCCCTTGGACAGCAAGGAGTTCCAACCAGTCTTTTCTGAAGGGGATCAGCCCTGGGATTTCTTTGGAAGGAATGATGCTAAAGCCGAAACTGCAGTACTTTGGCCACCTCACGCGAAGAGTTGACTCAATGGAAAATTCTCTGATGCTGGGAGGGATTGGGGGCAGGAGAAGAAGGGGACGACCGAGGATGAGATGGCTGCATGGCATCACTGACTCGATGGACGTGAGTCTGAGTGAACTCCGGGAGTTGGTGATGGACAGGGAGGCCTGGCGTGCTGCGATTCATGGGGTTGCAAAGAGTCGGACACGACTGAGCGACTGAACTGCACTGAACTGAGCTTCTTTGGCTGGCAATACTGTGTTTTCTGTCATTCTGATGTGTCAGGAGGACAATGGGTTCCTTGGGATCATGATTACGGGTAAGTGTAAACAAACCCGTTCAGAAGTTAAGAAGCTTATCAAGTCCAAAGAAACAGCATTTCAGGAAAGAGACAGAATAAACAAACAAAAGGACTATGCCTCTTACCTCGGAATGAGTCATTTCTGACTCCTTGCTTTCCTCTTCCTCTGGGCTTCCTTCTCACGTAAGATCAGTCTTGGGAAGTGACCCCTGAATGTTGAAAATAGACTGTTCAATACCTAGAAAACCACACTGAGCTCCCTATAACACAGCCCCACACAGAGGGAGGATCACAAGAGGTACAAAATACAATCCTCTACGGCCACTGACACAGCAGGGATTCTGGAACACAGACTCAAACGTGGTGTTTTTAGTTTTATTCTTTTCTTCAGAACTTGCGGCCCTTCCTGTGAAAACCACACGTTCTAGGCTGACCCTCCCCTTCAAACCGTAGGCGAGACTCTGACCAAACTCCATACAGATACAGCCTCCTTCACTTCTTCGTGGATCAGGGACTTAGGGGTTGGGCAATGCAGGACTTTAAGCAGCGGTCTCCACAAGTTAGAAGGCAGAACTCCCAGAGAAGGACGTGGACTCTAGAACGATAGTAACAGGAAGCGGATGTGGACCCCAGGGAGCCGGCAGCTAAGATGAAGGACTTCAGAACTTCTCACGGCGATACGAGGACATACACTGGGGACGGGAAAATGGAGACGGTAGTTTGAACGTTCACAGAGACCCCGGAAACCCAGGTGTGAAAGACAAAAGGCTGTGGGACTAGGAATCGGGTTTTAAACAAACAAAACTCACCAGGACACTCTGTCACTCATTTAAAAGCAATTCCGGGTCTGCAGGATACTGCGCACGCGCGGGAGGATGATCCGGTACGGAGGCAGGTGAGTGCGCTACGCCGCGGCCAACGAGAGGCGTCGTAAGGTAGAAGGTAGGACGAGGCCACAAGCGCAGGTACGTAGGGGAGGGGCCAGTGGGGGTGGAGCCTTGCCTCCCCTCAACCCCACTCCTGTCAATTTTGGGTCTGTTGGTCCTTCTGTCCAGTTGTGCTTCCTTTCTCTGCCTTTTGATGCCTTTAAATCGCTTGGATTCCTTCTGGAGCAGAGCTGCTTCTTGCCTGTTCTAACTAGTGTTTCAGACAATTAAGGCAAAAGAGAAAAATTTTGAGAGGTGTCTCTATGGGAAGCCGAGGTGTTTTCAGCAAGTTGAAAAACGGGGAAAATTCAAAAGCCCTTTGTGTGAGTGTGTGAAGATGGGTGTCTCCTCAGTGACGAAAAGTAGAACGTAATCACTTCAGCAGCAGCCGCAACAACAATTAACAGAAGCAATCTGTGTATCAACAGACTCTGGCAGGAGTAACTTCTGTGGTTATGTTATAAACAACAATGTGGGTTCCGGTCTCCCTCTTTCTTTCTGGACTCACTTCCTAAGAGAAAAGCCAACTGCCCTGTTGTAAGCAGGTCTCTGGTTACAGTTTCCTCCCAACGGTTCATCTGAGTGATTCAATTCAGTTCAGTCGCTCAGTCGTGTCCGACTCTTTGGGACCCCATTGAGTCAGTGATGCCACCCAACCATCTCATCCTCTATTGTCCCCTTCTGCTCCTGTCTTCAACCTATCCCAGTATCAGGGTCTTTTCTAATGTCACTTATTCGCATCAGGTGGCCAAAGTATTCGAGTTTCACCTTCAGCAACAGTCCTTTCAATGAATATTCAGGACTGATTTCCTTTACGATGGACTGGTTGGATCTCCTTGCTCTCCAAGGGACTCAGAGTCTTCACCACCACAGTTACAAAGCATCAATTCTTCAGTGCTCAGCTTTCTTTATAGCCCAACTGTGCCATCCGTACATGACTCCTGGAAAAACCATACCCTTGACTACACGGACATTTGTTGGCAAAATAATATCTGTGATTTTTAATATGCTATCTAAGTTCGTCATAACTTTTCTTCCAAGGAATAAACGTCTTTAAATTATATGGCTGCAGTGATTTTGGAACCCGAGAAAATAAAGTCTGTCACTGTTTCCATTGTTTCCCATCTATTTCCCATGAAGTGTTGAGACCAGATGCCATGATCTTAGTTTTCTGAATGTTGAGTTTTAAGCGAACTTTTTCACTCTCCTCTTTCAGTTTCATCAAAAGGCTCTTTAACTCTTCTTCGCTCTCTGCCCTAAGGGTTGTGTCATCTGCATTCCTGAGATTATTGGTATTTCTACCAGCAATCTTGATTCCAGCTTGTGCTTCATGCAGTCCAGCATTTCTCATGATGTACTCTACATATGAGTTAAATAAACAGGGTGACCCATGCTTAGGGTGGGGCCAAGAGCAATGCCAATAATAGGATCACACAAGACCTTGCTAGAGCATGAAAGGTGACACACAGAGCACACCCCGTGGAGAATATTTTGCGAGGAGAAATATTCAGTGGCTTCTCTCCCAGTGGGTGTGCCCCAATCCCACCAGCCTCGCACCACAGATCAGAAACACAGCTCAGAAACAGATCTGGGGCTCTATTCCACCAACCAGGGAGAGGTATCACCACAAAGAGGGCAGTGAAAACCACAGAGCAATGGGGAAGTTCCCCTCAATATCCAGGGCAAGCTCTGGCCATAGTAATCCAATTAAAGCCCAGGTCGAGGGGATAAAGGCACAAACCCCTGCACCAACCTCACCCAACAAGTTGCAGACACCAAATGGAAGACTAACTGGGTTCCTGTAGCCGTCAAAACAGAGCTCACAGACAGAAAACTGGACAAAATGAGATGGCAAAGAAATACGATATAGAGAGCAAAGCAACATCAAACCCTACAAGAACCACTAAATGAAGAGAAGATAAGCAATCTAAAAATTACTTCTTGCTTTTAGTCATCTTAAGTGGAGACACCAGACGTTTTCACAAATCCTAGGCTTCTGATAATTCTTTAATCCACTTCTTTTTAAACATGTTTCTGAGAATGTTCTATTAGATGTTTCAGTCTAAAAATAATAAATGATAGTGACAGAAAACGAATCAGAAACTGAGGACACATAAGACAGTGTCCAAGGAAGTGGATTACAAATAAGATAAACTAAATAAAGTGCTAGTTCTTAAGAAATTAAATAAGAAGAGAGCCTTTTAAAAATATGGTTGAAACACAGGCAAGTGTACTCATAGCTCTGTGGAGACCAAAGTGGTACAGAAATCAATAGAATGGGGAAGACTGGAGATCTCTTCACGGAAATTGATATACCAAGGGAACTTTTCATACAAAGATGGGCACAATAAAGGACAGAAATGGTATGGACCTAACAGAAGTGGAGAATAATTAAGAAAAAGCGACAAGAATACAAGGAGAGATATACAAAAAAGATCATAATGACCAATATAACCAGGATCGTGTGATGACTCAGCTAGAGACAGACATCCTGGAGTCTGAAGTCAAGTGGGCCATGGGAAGGATCACTATGAATAAAGCTAGTGGAGGTGATAGAATTCCAGTTGAGCTGTTTCAAGTCCTAAAAGATGATGTTGCTCAAGTGCTGCAGACAGTATGCCAGCTAATTTGGAGACCTCAGTAGTGGCCAAGGACTGGAAAAGGTCAGTTTTCATTCCATTCCCAAAGAAAGACAATGCCAAAGAATGATGAAACTAGTGCACAATTGCACTCATTTCACATACTACAAAAGTAAGGTTCAAAATTCTCCAAGCATGGCATCAACAGTATATGAACCGAGAATTTCCAGATGTTCAAGCTGGATTTACAAAAGGCAGAGGAACCAGAGATTAAACTGCCAACATCCATTGAATCATAGAAAAAGCAAGAGAGTTCCAGAAAAACATCTACTTATGCCTTATTGACTACGCCACAGCCTTTGATGGTGTGGATCAAAATAAAGTGGAAAATTCTTAACAAGATGGGAATACCAGACCACCTTACCTGCCTCCTGAGAAATCTGTATGCAAGTCAAGAAGAAACAGTACCGGAGATGGAACAATGGACTAGTTGCAAATTGGGAAAGGAATATGTCAAGACTGCCTATTGTCACCCTGCTTATTTAACTTATATGCAGAGTACATCATGCAGGAGCTCTCAGCTCGGTGCCTGGGTTGGGAAGATCCCCTAGAGAAGGGAATGGCTCCCCACTCCAGTATTCTGGCCTGAAGAAGTCCATGGATTGTATAGTCCATAGGGTCACAAAGAGTTGGTCAGAACTGAGTGAGTTTGCAGGTGATGAAATTCCAGTTCAGCTATTCCAAATCCTGAAAGATGATGCTGTGAAAGTGCTGCACTCAATATGCCAGCAATTTTGGAAAACTCAGCCGTGGCCACAGGACTGGAAAAGGACAGTTTTCATTCCAATCCCAAAGAAAGGCAATGCCAAAGAATGCTCAAACTACCGCACAATTGCACTCATCTCACACGCTAGTAAAGTAACGCTCAAAATTCTCCAAGCCAGGCTTCAGCAATATGTGGACCGTCTTGATGTTCAAGCTGGTTTTAGAAAAGGCAGAGGAACCAGAGATCAAATTGCCAACATCCACTGGATCACAGAAAATGCAAGAGAGTTCCAGAAAAAACATCTATTTCTGCTTTCTTGACTATGCCAAAGCCTTTAACTGTGTGGATCACAATAGACTGTGGAAAATTCTGAAAGAGATGGGAATGCCAGACCACCTGATCTGCTTCTTGAGAAATGTATGCAGGTCAGGAAGCAACAGTTAGAACTGGACATGGAACAACAGACTGGTTCCAAATAGGAAAAGGAGATCATCAAGGCTGTATATTGTCACCCTGCTTATTTAACTTATATGCAGAGTACATCATGAGAAACTCTGGACTGGAAGAAACACAAGCTGGAATCAAGATTGCTGGGAGAAATATCAATAACCTCAGATATGCAGATGACACCACCCTTATGGCAGAAAGTGAAGAAGAACTCAAAAGCCTCTGATGAAAGTGAAAGTGGAGAGTGAAAAGTTGGCTTAAAGCTCAACATTCAGACAACGAAGATCATGGCATCCGGTCCCAGCACTTCATGGGAAATAGATGGGAAAACAGTGGAAACAGTGTCAGACTTTATTTTTCTGGCTCCAAAATCACTGCAGATGGTGACTGCAGCCATGAAATTAAAAGACGCTTACTCCTTGGAAGAAAATTTATGACCAACCTAGATAGCATATTCAAAACAGAGACATTACTTTGCCAACAAAGGTTCGTCTAGTCTAGGCTATGGTTTTTCCTGTGGTCGTGTATGGATGTGCGAGTTGGACTGTGAAGAAGGCTGAGCGCCGAAGGATTGATGCTTTTGAACTGTGGTGTTGGAGAAGACTCTTGAGAGTCCCTTGGACTGCAAGGAGATCCAACCAGTCCATTCTGAAGGAGATCAGCCCTGGGATTCCTTTGGAAGGAATGCTGCTAAAGCTGAAACTCCAGTACTTTGGCCACCTCATGGGAAGGGTTGACTCATTGGAAAAGACTTTGCTGCTGGGAGGGATTGGGGGCAGGAGGAGAAGGGGACGACCGAGGATGAGATGGCTGGATGGCATCACTGACTCGATGGACGTGAGTCTGAGTGAACTCTGGGAGTTGGTGATGGACAGGGAGGCCTGGCGTGCTGTGATTCATGAGGTCGCAAAGAGTCAGACACGACTGAGAGGCTGATCTGATCTGTTATGATTGACTTTCACTTTCACTTTGCATCATGTGAAATGTCGGGCTTGAAGAAGCACAAACTGGAATCAAGACTGCAGGGAGAAATATCAATAACCTCAGATATACAGATGACACGACCCTAATTGCAGAAAGCAAAGAGTGCCGGGGTCCAGCCCCGGCTGATCCAGAGTATTCGAAGCGGGGCCGATGTCGTGAGGATCAGGATACAATAGCTTCAATTAGATATTAATTAGAGATATAAAGAGTAATAGAATGAAGATAGCTCAATAGGAAAATTCAGTGGAGAAGAATCTGAGTAGCTTGGTTTACGCAGGAGACCAATAAAACTTCAAGACAAGAAGTTTGCACCACTTACGTAGGCCACAGGCATCCTTCTGTTCTCCTGAAGGAGAGGAGGCACTGAGGCCTCCCCAGTCGGATCTTAGAAGCCCAGGCATAACTAGTAAGCATGGCGGGTTTCGTGCTCCAGATGGAGACTCAGCCAGAGTTTGAGAGAGAGAGAGAGAGAGACATGGGGAGACCAGTATTTCAAGGAACTGATCCCAATTCTTTATTTTCCAGAGTCTGTTTTTATACACTGAGATGTTATGCAAAAGTCACGTGGGGACAGCAGTCCTGACTTTTATTAAAGTCAGGTGCTTCATACAAATGTATACAGAGGTATTAGGGGTGTTACATCATCTTCTGGCCAGGGGGCCTGCTGACAATTTAAGACCCTCTCCTTGTGACAGCGGTCAGTCAACACTTATTTCTCCAGGGGTGATTATTCTTAAAACAGATGCCACCCAAATAACATTACATTCCTATAGGGTGAGGGTGTAGTGGGTTTTAATTAAGGAAAGAATTTACTTAGCCTAAGGTCTAACGTGATTAATATCAAAGGTTAATACTTATTTCTTCTATATATTCATTAATGTGTATAAGGGCAGGGGATGTGGAGACTTAGCAGTAAGCATTTGCTCAACAAATGAAAAACCCTTCACCAATACAATTTCTAATCAGCCCACTATACTTATACTAATGCTTTTCTAACTTCTCTAAAGAACCTGTTTTTAGAAGGTTTAAAGCATCTCATGCCTCTCACTGTTGGGAGGCTGTGAGCAATCACATGTGGCTGGACAAGCCTGTCAGGCAGGCTAGAGAACCTTCAGAGGAGTTTGTAGGTTGAAACACTCTTGTCACACCCAGGAGTTTTTATTAACTGGAGCTCTAAGTTAACTCCTTCTCCAAAAGAGGTGGTGGGGGACAGCCCCCCCCCCCCCCCCCGTAAAGTCAGAGGTGTAGGTGAGAGCACAAAGTAGTCAAGTAGGCAGGCTCTGGTTATGGGGGTAGATGCTCGAGGATTTCCAGGGGGACTCCTGAGGCTCGATCCCGCCTTTGTGTATGTTGAGCCTCCTTCCTCATGACCTTTGCCATGGGTGGAGTGCCTCACGCTGGCCCCCAACAAAAGAGGAACTGAAGAGTGTCTTGATGAAACTGAAAGAGAGGAGTGAAAAAGTTGGCTTCAAACTCAGCATTTAGAAAACTAAGATCATGGCATATGGTCCCATCACTTCATGGCAAATAGATGGGAAAACAATCAAAACAGTGACAGACTTTCTTTTCTTGGGCTGCAAAATCACTGCAGATGTTGACTTCAACCATGAAAGTAGAAAACGCTTGCTCCTTGGAAGGAAAGCTATGAGCAATATAGACAGCATACCAAAAAATAGAGACATTCCTTTGCAGACAAATGTCTGTGTACTCAAAGATATGGTTTTTCCAGTAGTCATGTATGGATGTGAGACTTGAACCATAAAGAAGCCTGAGCATCGAAGAATTGATGCTTTTGAACTGTGGTGTTGGAGAAGACTCTTGAGAGTCTCTTAGACTGCAAGGAGATCACACCACTCTATTCTAAAGGAAATCAATCCTGGATATTCATTGGAAGGACTGATGCTAAGGCTGAAGCGCCAATACTTGGACCATCTGATGTGAAGAACTGATGCGTTGGAAAACATCCTGATGCTGGGTAAGACTGAGGGCAGGAGGAGAAGGGGACGACAGAGGATGAGATGGTTGGATGGCATCACTGACTCAATGAACGTGAGTTTGAGCAGGGCCTGGGAGTTGGTGATGGACACGGAAGCCTGGCATGCTGTAATCCATGGGGTCCCAAAGAATTGGACACGACTGAGTGACGGAACTGAACTGACTGATAGATATAATTGATTCTCTTTTCTATACAGTAGTACAAAATTGTAAAACAGCTATATTCCAGTTAGAACTTTTAAAACTAATTTCTTTATATAATCTAGAAATGTTTATAACTTGAATCAAGTATTAATAATATGGTGCGAAATGTGCTAAGCATTTATGCCAGTTCATTTTAAAATTCTATGAGGTAATTGAATATAGTAAACATTTTTGCATTTTAGAATTGGGGCAAATATATTTAAGATATTTAATAGGAGATCATATAAGGAAAAGAGAAACCTGAGATGTGCAGTCTTTCATTTTCGGGACGTTTTGCTTTCTGTAGTGAAAAAAGTTTTTGAGTTTGAAATTTATTTAGGAGGTCCTTCTAGATCCCAGTGAATAGGAAGTTATAAATCAGAAAACAAAAACCTGTCCCAGTATTCCTAGAAATTTAGCAGTTTGTCTACCACTTCACTCACACATTTTTGCCTGGAGGTACAAAGAAACTTTAAAAGGACTGTCATACAGTTACTCAAAATGGGTACAGTTTTCTTGGACCCCCAAGAAATGGAAGGGCAACCAATGAATGCAGTTTCTCACAAGACAAGAGGAGACTTTTAGTTCACACTGATACATTTCTATGACAGCAGTGGACACAAACCCAGGTTTTCCAAAATCATTTCCACCAAAGATGATCTTCCAAAACCACCTGACAAAGGATGACTTCCTCACTACTCCTTGGACCTCTGATCTGAGTCATCATCTCCATCCATTCATACATACCTGGGAATACTGCTGTTGACTCCATTCTCCTTATACTCCTGGGATCATTCAATTGCTCCAGAAAGGTAATCAGGTCCAGCTTAGAGCCCACGAGACCTGTTCATCAGAGAAAGGAATATTTGTGTTGTCAGAGACTCATCAGTGTCCAATCCAATATATGTTCAGTTGAGACAAGAACGCAAGAGACAATGTTAATACAGCCTGGAAAATGATTTCCCCAAATAGTTTTTTCAAATCACCTATATAACACTGACAAATACATAACATCAGATCCTGAGATACTGGTCAAGTACGACAAAGGTAAAGTAAGTGTGTAACTGTGAAATTAAGAAAAGGTGTGCCTCTGGCATGACCCTGAGGGATGGTATGGGGAGTGAGGTGGGAGGGGGGTTGAGGATGGGGAACACGTGTACACCCTGGCGGATGCATGTTGATGTATGGCAAAACCAATACAATATTGTAAAGTAAAATAATAATAATATTAAAACTAAAAAAAAAGAAAAAATTAAAAAAGAAAAGGTGAGCCTATTTAATACTACAGAGCTTATACAATTACCACTAACCTAGAATGCAGTGATAGGTTCCAGTGAAGGGTGTCAGATTCATGATCTCCAAACAAGAAGATTTAACTCTGGGACCAGGGACCAGGCACCAGGGTTGATCGCTGAAGAGCATTTGTGTAGCAGAACTTTATTAAAGTGAAAAAGAGACAGAGAAGTTTCTGACGTAGACATCAGAAGGGGGTGGAGAGTGCCCCCCTTGCTAGTCTAAGCAAGGGAGCTATATACTTTTTAAATCAGTAATTACAATAAATCAAAAGAATGTCTCAAGGTTTTAAAATTTTTACCAGACCCACTCCCACAATCCTAAAGGAAATCAGTTCTGAATAGTCATTGGAAGTACTGATGCTGAAACTAAGACTCCAATACTTTGGCAAGCTCATGCGAAGAGCTGACTTATTTCAAAAGACCCTGAGGCTGGAAAAGATTGAAGGTGGGAGGAGAAGGGGACGACAGAGGATGAGATGGTTGGATGGCATCACCGACTCAATGGGTTTGAGTAAACTCCGTGAGTTGGTGATGGTCAGGGAGGCTTGGTGTGCTGCGGTCCATGGGGTCGCAAATAGTCAGACAAGACTGAGCAACTGAACTGAACTGAACCAGACCCTCTCCCATAATATAAATTCTAAGATCTCAAGCAGGATACATTTTGTTATATAATCCCTAGTACAAAGTTTAAACCGAGTTTTTTGTTGTATAATCATCAGCTCTCGGCTTAAAGAAAAAGTGCTGTGTCTAAGACACATAAAGACTTTAAAAAGTCATTTTATGTGTCTAAGACCAAGGAATGTAAAGGGAAAGAAGGTATTTGTCTTTTCCTCCTCCTTGAGAATTGCAGACCCCTATCTCCTCCTTGAGAGTCCCAGACCACCTCCCTCCCCCTTCCTCCTCGGGACCCTGGACTTCTTATCAACCTGCCTAGGAATTGACTCTCACAGAAGGAGGCAGAGTACATCAAGGAAGAAAAAGGTTACAAGCATAATGAATTATCCTGAAGCCTTTCTTTCCAAATTCATACATACCGATTTCCCTTAGAAAGGAGAGATTTCAAACTATTGTGGGAATCAGAAATTTTCAGAAACATTCTAGAAATGATGGAACCAAAACCCAGTAGGTAGATAAGGGATTCTGGAAGGAAGCTGTCATCATCCAAGCAGGCCAGCTTCCTAGAGTGCTCTCACATCACATCCCTGTACAGTGCCCATGGAAAATTTTGTGAAAATTCTGGACCACTGAGTTGAGTCACTGGGCTTCCCAGCTGGCTCAGTGGTAAAGAATCTGCCTTCCAGTGCTGGAGATGCGGCTTCAGTCTCGGGGTGGAGAGAATCCAGGGGAGGAGGAAATGGCAACCCACTGCAGAATTCTTGCCCGGAAAAATCCCATGGACAGAAGAGAGTTGATTCTATGTATAATGGCACTTTCAAACTCTGTTCTAAATATCTAAATGGCATGCAGGTGCTAAGTCATCACTGCATTTCCCAACGTCCCTAAAATCCCAACACCAAACCACATCCCAGTGGGAGTGAGGATAGGAGTGACTGCAAATGCTGATCTCTCACTAAAAAAGAATATTTTCAACAGTTGAAAGTCTCTGATCGACGCTGAGAATTCATCATGCTCCATAGAAACCGAGGCTGCAGACAACAGAGAAAAGGCTCTGGGACAGAAGGAAGTAGTCTAAAGGGCTGGTCTGCACTATCATAAGAAGAAATAGGAAAAATAAGATGATAATAAATGCCTGGGAAGAAAAATTAGAAGCAGAGAGCTCAAGGCTTGCATATTCTCATTCGGGCATTTTAGGAGGAAAAGCAGACACAGCCTGAGACCCAGGACAGGATATTTACCTGAGAAGCTGCCATTTCCTCCTCTTCTTCTCCTGCTCTGTCTTCTCTGGGGATATTACGCTGCAAACGCACTTACGAGTTTTGAGAAAATACCTTGGAGGGCATCAACACAACTTTCTAACCTGCAACCACCGCTCCTACAAACAGAAGGATTTTGAAAAGCTGAGAAGACCGACCTCTCCTGTCCTCTGTCTCAGGAGAGATTCAGGAACAATCAATTCCTACCTGGAGACCAGCCTGTGAACTCATTTCTTGATTGTTCTCTCCCCATAGAGAACTCCTAACACTCTGCTCACACAGATGATGTGAGCTGACTGACTTCCGCAGTCCAAATCCAGCTAGACCAACCCTGCTGCCTCTCCTCAGAAAGACTCTGGGGCTCAGCTCTAAGATGGACCAGATGGGCCAGGAGCCACGTCCTTAACCCGGGCCTCTGCTTAGAATCACCTGGAACACTTCCTAGACACCACAGTGATGCTCCCACAGGACCACACAGAACTCTGTTGGGAGGGCATCAGTGAGGTCATTTCTGAAACGGGTCACGTAATCCTGATGGGAATCCAGAAGGAAACCACTTGGCTAAAGATTCTTTCTGAACCATCTCAATGAATACAAATTCCTGGTGGTCAGGTGCCCACTCCAAGAACTTATGAATCTGCAGGTCTACAGTCGGGCCGTGAAAGGAGTCATCAGCAAATCCCTTTTTTTTCTGATGTTTCTTCCCCGAAACCAACGTTCCGGAGTCCTGAGCTCAAAGCCTCACACTCACCACACCTAAGACTTCTCTGTAGGGGACGATTTAGGGCAGGAATTTCTTAGAGAGGTTAAAGCTAGAATCAGGCAGAGAAAACAGGAGTACTTGCAGTTCAGCTTTTACACTTTGCCCTGAGTCTTTGCCTCAGGCTCTCTAGGCTGAGTGTGGGTTAATTCATTCAAACCAAGTCAAGGACTCTGGTGAGCACTGTGGGGGTGTTGAAAGCTTGTTGTTCAACCAAAAAGACCCCTGGATTCTTGGCCTCCTGAGAAAAAGAATTCAATCTGGGGCCAGAGATGAGGCTTGATCGCTCAGAGCTTTTGTGTAATAAAGTTTTATTAAAGTATAAAAGAGATAGAGAAAGCTTCTGACATAGACTTCAGAAGGGGTTACATACTTTTAGTTAGTTATTCCAGTTAATCAAAAGACTGTCTGGAGGTTGTAAAGACCTCACTAGACCCACTCCCATAATTTACATTTTAAGACAACAAGATTAGCCAGAAAGTTTTTTTCCAGAGAGTGTCCTCAAGCAGGAAAAAACCACGTTTGTCCTTTCTTCCTCCTTGAGAATTCCAGACTCCTCTCTCCTTGGGGACCCCTGGACTTATGAACCTGCCAAGAAATTGACTCTCTCAGTGTGATTGAACGGGGGTCTGTGGATAGACCCTGAGGTCCAGCAAGACTGCTGGTCTCAAGGAAGGGGTTCATCTAGTGCATGTGCTCACAAGACTGGCTGGTGTGAGCTCAAGGACCTGCAGGCTGCCTGATCCCCAGACAGATGCTGAGGCAGCAACATCATGGAGCAGTTTAGGGAAACTGTCAACAATACTCTGTATCATTTTTCTTACTAGAATCATCCCAGTGTCTAAGTAGTTACAAAATGAGAGAGGAGATACAACCTAGAAATGATGGAATGTACATGAAGTTATGAGAAGTTTAAATCCAGTGAGTAAACTAATTTCCCCATATGCCATCTTTGTGTGTTACCGAACAGTTAATTGCGGTCTCTTCACTACAACCTTAAATAAGGTGGGCGAGGTTGCTGTTGGTGGTGGGTTAACATTTCATTTATTACAACCAACCAAAACAATAAAAGCCATTCACTTTTATGAATAACCATGTATTAAATTTCACACATAGTTGAAATAAAACCTTTTACAATCCACGGTATGATCCATGATTAAATACAGATCAAAAGTACGGAGAAAGATATTCATTTGTTGATAGAATGTTGTGAGATTTCTGATTTCCATGGCTTACCAAACAAAGACTAGGAAGCACTTAGCAAGCATGATATACACCAATTCCATGCCTTTTCCAGGAAGGGTTTCTTACGTTTCTAGCTTATTACTGTCCTTATTTCAACACTGTCAAGTAATAATCATGACTTGTGTTGATATTATAAAGATACATCAATATTGCAGTGAACTGTCATTGTGTTCTTCTTACAAATGAAGGATATTACTATTGTAACGAACTTCTGTCTTACTTTAATACACGGAAAGACTAAATGATCACTTACTTCATGGCAACCTCCAGATATTTCACGTCAATGACAAACACCTCTATTTAAATGTTCATTGTCCATTTTACATTATGGCATCCTCAATCTTCTAATGGAGATTAGATAGAAATGGTTGCAACACAATATAAATAGGCTAATCTTTAATAAATCATCAAAAACCTATGTTTGCAAACACACTAGAAAGAAAGCATAACGTGGATTATTTGAGTGGTGAATTACATTCAGTCCAAATAACCTCACATCACATCATTATTAACAAGCATATATACATTGCTAAGAACTGTAATGTTCTAACCGTCAACCTTCATCTCACGATTCATGCTAAAATATTCATTTTCGATCTGTTTTAACTATGGAGTGCTCTTGCCTGGAAAATCCCATGGATGGAGGAGCCTGGAAGGCTGCAGTCCATGGGGTTGCTGGGGGTCGAACACGACTGAGCGACTTCACTTTTCACTTTCATGCATTGGAGAAGGAAATGGTAACCCACTCCAGTGTTCCTGCCTGGAGAATCCCAGGGACGGGGGAGCCTGGTGGGCCGCCGTCTATGGGGTCGCACAGAGTCAAACACGACTGAAGTGACTTAGCAGCAGCAGCACGCATATTTACTTCGATTTAACTTTTGATTAAATACCTTTCTATATATTTGTCACGTTGCTCCTCTGTCTTTCATATACCCTTGTATATTCCCATTCTTTCATTAAATTTAAGTTTATGAGGTGAAATATTTGATATATTCCTAGGTTTGCTTTTGGGAATATACATTGGGAAGGTTTCTAATCAGTCTTCAGAATTTATTCAACAGCAGACTGTTCAGAATCCACAGAAAGAAAACAAGTGTAAGATATGTGGGAAAATATTTTACATTGGTTTCTTATATGAACTTTTGTGTTTTCTGATGCATGTTTGGAACAAACTCTTCCATCACTTGTTCCATTACTAGGGTTTCTCTCAAGTGTGTGTTCTCAGATGTTTAGTGAGATTACTACTATGACTAAAGGCTTTGTCACATTCTGTACATTTATAAGGTCTCTCTCCAGTATGAATTCGTTGGTGTTGAGTAAGATGTGAGCACTGAATAAAGGCTTTTTTACATTCTTTACATTTATAAGGCTTCTCTCCAGTATGAATTCGCTGATGATAGCTTAGCTGTGAGTAACAGATAAAGGCTTTGCTACATTCTGTACATTTATAAGGTCTCTCTCCAGTATGAATTTGCTGATGATAGATTAGATGTGAGGAACAGATAAAGGCTTTGCTACATTCTGTACATTTGTAAGGCTTCTCTCCCATATGAATTCGCCAATGTTGAATGAGGTTTGAGTTGTGGTTAAAGGCTTTGCCACATTCTGTACATTTATAAGGTTTCTCTCCAGCGTGAATTCTCTGATGTTTAGTAAGAAGTGAGCTATGGTTAAATGCTTTGGTACATTCTGTACATTTGAAAGGTTTCCTTCCTGTATGAATTTTCTTATGTCTACGTAGATGGCATGAGTTACTAAATATTTTCCCACATATCTTACACTTGTTTTCTTTCTGTGGATTCTGAACAGTCTGCTGTTGAATAAATTCTGAAGACCGATTAGAAACCTTCCCATATTCAGTACAAGTTCTCTCTTCAGTACAAGTACTCTTATCTAGAGAAAAACCTGACATTTGATCAAAGGTATTTGCACATTCATTACTTTTAGAATCCTTGTTTGATGATTCAGAACCCTGATGTTTCATAAGGTTTGAGTCTCCTTCAACCCTATACCCATTTTCATTGCCTGAATACCTTCTCAGTCCACCATAAATACTCTTGTAATTATTGGAGCTGGAGCTGTTACTTAAGGTCTGACTCATTTTATTACATAAAGAAGGTTGTTGTGTATTAACCATATCACAATATTTATTGAACAATGATGGCTGGATTATGTCTCCTCCATTATTATCAACATTATACATCTTGGAATGGAGAGAAAATATCCGTTGGGGGAAGAAAAATGACTCTCTTCTCTTGGACCTCTCAAATTGATTAGATAGTGAATTTTCCCACTCATTGTTAAATTGTAGGTGTTCAGACATCCTTGAATGTATGTTTAGTCGAAGCCTACGTTCACAATTGTCTGAATGAGTATTTGCAATAGAGACTAAATTACCTTGCATATTTTCCACGTGTCCTTTTAGAGAATATGTACGTTTCAAAAAAGGATGGAAATCTTTTCTTAAACACTTACACTTCTCGTTAGATGTTGAAGACTGAAGTTGGTGTTTTTCCCAGTTTGACTCACGTTGCTCATTGCTTTTGGCAGTATTGTTAGCATTATGTGTAACTGTCTCCATTTCTTCATGTCCATATAAACATCCTCTCTGTCTTTCATATACCCTTGTATATTTCCAGTCTTTCATTAAATTTAAGTTTCTGAGGTGAAATATTTGATATATTCCTAGGTTTGCTTTTGGGAATACATCTTCTAACGCTGCATTCCTTGGCATCAAATCCTGGGTGTCTTGTGGAGACACAGCTGAAAGATACCAAATAACAAGTAATTTTCCCTGCTATTCTCAGTGAATATCTTTAAAGATTTAGAGAGTCTCACTGGGGGAGCTCAGTTTGGAGAGAAGGAGAGCCTCATTCTCTGTGGGAAGAAAACATGGCAACCAGCGTGTGGCAGCAGGACAGAGTGAGACCTGCACACAGGGTGCTGACCCCAGCCCTGCCCACCCAGCCTTAGAGGCATGTCCGCCAATGCAGACAAAGGCTGGGTGCTGAAATGTGGGCTTTGTAAAGCGGACCGAGGCAGAGGACTACTGCTGGCTATGAGGAAACATCCTGAAGGGATGGGCATGAGGGAGGAGCTCTGCAAACAAGATCCTTGTGGTGAAGCCTGAACCACCATAGAGCAGAGTGCCATTGGTGAGTGACGCCCAAACAAGAAGCCCATTGCATCCCATGTTCCTTGTGTTGCCCTCTGCTCGTCAAGGACTACGAAGAACTCCACCCACGTAGGACTTTTGAGCCCCCAGCCACGGCCTCCCCCATCCAACGCCTCCACAATCAGCAGAATCCTGTGCTCTGGGGCAGCCTCAGGAGAAGACACCTGTGAGTTGGCCACATGCACAGATGGAGCTGAAAGCACACGTGAAACCCAGGGATAAAGAAGAAAAGCTGAAACCTCTCCTTGGAGCAACACAAGCCATGGTCTTACACTGATGACCGGCCTTGTAACCTCAGCCCCTACAGAGCATCTGAATCAACAACCAGGGCTCTCCAGTCATGGCAGGTATAGCTTTAACAGCTGTAGACTTTGTGGGCTCCTACACAAGGGGGCTGGGCCAGGACAGAGCCAGAGCTGCAGCGTAGCACCACAGCGGGTCCAGCTGCACACTCAATGCAATCCCAGGACCTGACTTCACTGAATCTATGCTGGTGACCTTGCGAAAGCAACATCTGAGAGACACCAGGGCCATGTGCCATCATGCCCATGGTTAAGGTGGTCTAAGAGCAGTGCCAACACTACATATCATGAGAGCCTGCAGAACGCATGAGAGGGGACACCAGACCACACCCTGAGGTGAATATTCCTAGAGGAGCAATACTCAGTGACTTCTCTCCCAGTGGGTGTGCACCAAAACCATCTGCCTTGCACCACAGATCAGAATCACAGCGAAGACTCCTATCTGGGAGCTCTATTCCACCATGCAGGGAGCAGGCACCACCAGAGGCAGGGCAGTAACAACCACAGGACAAGGGGGAAACAGCCCTGAATATCCCCAGCAGGTTCTGGTCACAGTTAACAGCAATCAAAGCACAGATCAAGAGAGGAAAAGGGTACAAACCTCTGGACCAACCTCACTCACCAAGGTGCAGATACCAAAAGGAAGATTAACTAAGTTTCTGCACCCATCAAAACAGAGACCACAAACAGAACGCTGGACAAAATGAGATGGCAAAGAAATAGGTTATAGGGGAAGAAACAAGATAAAAACCTCCAAGGACCACTGATTTAAGAGGTGATAGGTAATCTAATGATTCCATCTTGCTTTTAGTCATCTTAAGTGGAGACACCAAGCACTTTCAGAAATCCTAGGTGCCTAGTAATTCTTTAATGCACTTCTTGCCACACGTTTCTGAGAATGTTCTATTCGGTCTTTTGATCTAAAAATCATAAATGATAGTGACAGAGAACTAGTCAGAAACTGAGGACACATAAGACAGTGTCCAAGGAAGCTGAATACAAATAAGACAAACTTAATATAGTACTAGTTTTCAGAAATTAAATAAGAAGAGAGACTTTAAAACTATGATTGAAAGAGGGAACTCTACTCATTGCTCTGTGGAGACCTAAATGGGAAGGAAATCAATAGGATGGTAAAGACTAGAGATCTCTTTAAGAAAATTAGAGGTACTGGGAATATTGCATGCAAAGATGAGAACGATAAAGGACAGATACGGGATGGACCTAAAAGAAGAAGAAGATATTAAGAGAAGTAGGCAAGAATACATGGAATAAGTATACAAAAAAATCTTAATGACCGAGATAACCACGATGGTGGTATTACTCACCTAGTAACAGACATCCCGGCATCCAAAGTCAAGTCAGCCTTAGAAGGCATGAACACCAACAAAGCTGATGGAACTCCAGCTGAGCTATTTCAAGTCCTAAAAGATGATAATGCTAAAGTTCTACACTCGATAAGCCAGCAAATTTTGGAGACTCAGCAGTGGCCTCAGGACGGGAAAAAGGCAGTTTTCATTCCAATCACAAAGAAAGGCAATGCCAAAGAACACTCAAACTACTACACAATTTCCCTCATTTCCAACAATAGCAAAGGCTCAAAATTCTCCAAGTGAGGCTTTAACAGCACGTGAACCCAGAGCTTCCAGATGTTCAAGCTGGATTTAGAAATGGCAGAGGAATCAGAGATCAAATTGCCAATATCCCTTGGATCATATAAAAAGCAAGAGAGTTCTGGAAAAACAAATACATCTGCTTTATTGACTACCCCACAGCTTTTGATTGTGTGGATCACAAGAAACTGTGGAAAATTCTTATAGAGATGGGAACACCAGACTGCCTTACCTGTCTGCTGAGAAATCTGTATGCATGTCAAGAAGCAACAGTGAGAACTGGACATGTGACAACGGACTGATTCCAAATTAGGAAAGGAGCACATCATTTGTCACCCTGGTTATTTAACTTATATGCACAGTACTTCATGCGACATACCGGGTTGGATGAAGCACAAATTGGAATCAAGATTTCAGGGAGAAATATCCATAATCTCAGATACACAGATGACACCACCACCACCTTACAGCAGAAAGCAAAGAGGAACTGAGGAGTCTCTTGATGGAACTGAAAGAAGAGGCTGAAAAAGCTGGCTTCAAACTCAACCTTCAAAAAACAAACATCATGGCACCGGTCAGATCGTTTCATGGCAAACAGTGGGAGAAACAGTGGAAGCAGTGAGAGACTTTAAGTTTTGGGATTTGAAAATCATTGGAGATGGTGACTACAGCCATGAAAGTAAAAGATGCTTGCTCCTTGGAAGAAAAGCTATGACCAACTTAGGCAGCATATTAAAAAGCAGAAACATTACTTTGCTGACAAAGGTCCATCTAGTCAAAGCTATGGTTTTTCCAGTAGTCATGTATGGATGTGAGAGTTGGACCATGAAAAAGCTGAGTGCTGAAGAATTGATGCTTTTGAGCTGTGGTGTTGAAGAAGACTCTTGAGAGTCCCTTGGACTGCAAGAATATCACACCACTCCATCCTAAAGGATATCAGTCCTCAATATTCATTGGAAGGACATGGTGAAGCTGAAGTTGCGATACTTTGGCCACCTGATGTGAAGAACTAATGCACTGAGAAAGACTCTTATGCCAGGAAAGATTGAAGATGAGAGGAGAAGGGGACGACAGAGGGTGAGATGGTTGCATGGCATCATTGACTACATGGACATGAGTTTGAGCAGGCTCTGGGAGTTGGTGATGGACAGGGAAGCCTGGCCTGCTGCAGACCATGAATTGCAGACTCAGACTTGACTGAGTGACTGAACAGAACTGACTGATATGTATAATTGATGCTCTTTGCTGTATAGGAGTACAAAATTGGAAAACAGCTATATTCCAATTAGAACTTTTAATAAAGATTTCTTTATATAATCTAAAAATTGTCATAGTTTGAATCAACCATTAATAATGTAGTGGAAAATGCGCTAAGATTTTATGTCAATGTATTTTAAAATTCCATGAGGTAATAGAATATAATAAGTATTTTAATATGTTAGAATTGGGGCAAATACACTAAAGATGTTTAGTATGAGATCATATAAGGAAAAGAGAAACTTTCAAGTCAATCTGAGATGTGCATTGTTTCATTTTCACCAGGTTTTGCTTTCTGCAGTGAAAAATAACTTGAATTTGAAATTTATTTAGAAGGTCCTATGTGTCGCTCCCAGTGGATAGGAAATTATGAATCAGAGAACAAAAACCCGTCCCCAGTATTCCTAGAAGTTTGGCAGTTTGTCTACGACTTCACTCACACGTTTCTGTCTAGAGGTAGAAGGAAACTTTAAAAGGACTGTCATACGGTTACTCAGAAATGAGCAGAGTTTTCCTAGGGCCCCCAGAAATGGAAGAGCAACGAATGAATGCAGTTTGTCACAAGCCAAGAGGAGACTTTTAGGTCACACTGTGATGGAGAAAAGTAATCACAAGATAAATTTATGAATGCTTTTAGAGAGAGAATGGGGCAGGTGATCCATTTCTATCACAGTAGCGGACTCAAACCCAGGTTTTTGAAAACCATTTCTATTGAAGAAAATCTTCCAAAACCATGTGACAAAAGATTAGTTCCTCCCTGCTCCTCGGACCTCTCATCTGAGTTATCATCTCCATCCATTCATACCCACGTGGGTAAATGGCTGTTGTCTCCATTCTCCTCATATTCCAGAGATCCTTCAATTGCTCCAGAAAGAAGACCAGGTCCAGCGTAGACACAAGCCCTATTTATCAGAGAAAGAAATATTTGTGTTGTTAGAGATTCATCAGTGTCGAATCCAATATGTATTCAGATGAGACAAGAACGCATTTTGTTCTAGAAAACGATTTCCTTAAATACTTTATTCAAAGTAGCTATACAATACTAACACACACCTAACATCAGATCCTGAGATTATGGTCAGGTAGTACTAAGGTAAAAGTAAGTAGTGTCAATGTGAAATTAAGAGAGGGTGCAACTATTTAATACCACAGAACTTACACAATTACCACGAACCTAGAAGGAAGGACGTAGAATACATCAAGGAAGAAAAACGTCACCAGCATAACGAATCATCATGAAGCCTTTCTTTCTAAACTGACAAATACCCATTTTCCCCTAGAAAGCAGAGATCTGAAACAACTGTGGGAAGCAGAACATTTCAGAAGACATTCTTGATATGACGGAACTAAAACCCAGTGGGTAGATAAGGGATTCTGGAAGGCAGTTATCCTCACCCAAGGAGGCCAGGTTCCCGTACTTCTCTAACATCACGTCCCTGTACAATTCCCGCTGACCGAGGTCCAGGCATTCCCACTCCTCTTGAGTCAAGTCTATGGCCACATCCTGGAACGTCAGCCGTCCCTGAAATACAAAGTACAGATGCCATGTGGCCGTGGGAAGACTTCACAATGTGACCCAAGATGAAAACGGCAAGTTCAGAGAACTGGTCGTGATTTAGTGGCTTGGCTGGTATTACAAAATATACTTTTTACACAGTACTCCTTTCTATCCAATTTCTAATGTGGAGAAAAAAGGATGAGTTATGATCTACAAGCCATTAGGGAGACTAGTCTCATCTGAAAGAGCAATTATAAAATAATCAGGGCAACATTAACATATTTATTCTTCAGTGTTCTACTCGTGTGAGATAAGACAAATTGTTTATCAAAGGAACAGGAATTTTTTTTTTTTCAAGTGTATTCTGAGCCAAGAGTTCTGATGTGGGGCCAAAGTGCCACATTTTTAGAAAGGTTATTTGAGTTAGTAATGTTGAAAATTCTGCTCGATGAATGACGATTTTTGAACCACAATGAAATAGAACAGTAAGGTAATAATTCATACATAAGTTGGAACTCTAATTGTTTTACAGATTTTAACAGGTCTAATAGGATAGTAACCTTTCTTGTGGTCTTGTCTCCTGTTGGAAAAGAATTTCCGGACATGAGACAAAATGAGAGGGACATAAAGATTATTAGAATGGGGGACGTTGTTAGAACAGTTGGCCAGCTCAAGGGAGAATGGATGTTGAACAGGGGTCCTTAGTCCACTTTCATAGGCAGGATACAAGGAGTGGGACAGGGGTCTTGCAGATCATTTGCTGACTGGATGAGGCACCTATACTGGGTGGGGGAAGAGTAAGAAAAATACTTTCTCCTTATGGGGTAGGAGGGGAGACCATTTATACTGCTGAGGAGGACCTGAAATCCATCAACAGTTACAACATCGGGGAGGGAAAGATGCTAATGGGTCTTGTTTTTCCATTCCTACATTCCAAGACCCTCCTTGGTTTTATCTAGTCTTTTGTCCCTGGGTCACCACATACCTCCCTCTCTTTATTTTTAGGGCCAATTCTTTGGCCCTTGTTGATAGCCTGCTCATGTCCAACTATCTACCCATTTCCCTTCTCACACATTTGGGAATCCAGTTTCAGGGAAAATGGAGCAATGACTGCTCTGGCTTCTTCAGGCTGAGCAGGGGCGCCATGGGGCTCTGGGTTCCCTTTGCCTACTCTGTCAGGGAGCATTTATAGAGAGAGATGAGAGTCCATTGAATGATAAGGTGAATTGCTTCAGCATTGTTTAGGTGTTGGTCAGGGAATATTCTTGCACGACCACTTGGAAATTTGTGGTCTTTTAGAAGAAACAAACTTTACAAGAAAGTTAAAGGCACATGGCCCAAAGATTAGGGGCTAGCCAGGAAAACCAGAACCGGACATCGGTTCGTGATGTTAGTGTTTCTCTAGGTACAAGAAGCAGCAAGAATTTGGGCTCATAAAATCTTTACATGAAAACATCTGACCTTTGGAGGCAGTTCTAGGTTTTTCCCAGAGCACAGGGTTCCTTGTTTCTGATCTCTACTCTGAACTCCTTTCAGGGGGTGTAGAAAGTCAGGAGCTTGCAGTGGTCATGATGTCATCTTTGTAGAGACAGCTGGCAGAGTCCAGTCAGCAGGGTCTCTTCATAGCCACATATTTAACCATGTACGGCACTGGCAAGACTCATTCCCAGGTCTAGGGAAAGTTCCATTAGGCCACTCAATGTGCTGCTTCTAGAGCAGGCCTTGTGAGTAGCAAAAGTCTCTGGACCATACCTGTCTTACAGCTTCTAGGTCCCGGAAAATATTCCCTCTTGTTGCTTCTTCCCATATCTAGAGTTACATGATTACAATCATTGATAGCATATGGAGCTACATATCAACATTTTATCACAGGCTCAGTCACACATTTAGTAACCTAAGAAACAATCTTCTGAAGCAAGTGACATAGGAAATAATATAGCTATGCTATGCTATGCTAAGTCACTTCAGTCGTGTCCGACTCTGTGTGACCCCATAGACGGCAACCCACCAGGCTCCCCCATCCCTGGGATTCTCCAGGAAAGAACACTGGAGTGGGTTGCCATTTCCTTCTCCAATGCATGAAAGTGAAAACTGAAAGTGAAGTCGCTCAGTCGTGTCCGACTCTTAGCGACCCCATGGACTGCAGCCTACTAGGCTCCTCCGTCCACGGGATTAGCTAGCAGTTATTAGTCAGGTTGTAAGTAAAAATGATAAGTCAAGCACTTTCATTAAGTAGAGCTCAGGATACCACAGGTCATCTGACTTCATTTGTTAAATGGCTATAGCCAGGTGTTAATCTCCTGGTTGTATATCATGGAGCATCTAATCTTTATCTGAAGATTGCTTCCTGACATTACCTTTAGAAACAAACTTAGAGTGTCCTTTTTAATAACTTCATTAAATCTTTTAGAAAGATAACATAAGAATGAACTATCTCAGAAGTGAGGCTTAGTAAACACTACACTTTAATTAACAAAACTAGAAACTTAGTTTAACAATGAACAAAACTTAATATACAGTGAAACAATTTTTTCATTTTGAGGGCATTAAGCCTGTAGCCCGGGAAGGCTTTAACCCATCATATAGAAATGAGGTTTGTCAGGGAGCTGGGAAAAGCCAGGCAGCCATGTTGGATTTCCCATAGCCCTGAGTCTTTGATTTACAGCTACTGTTCACCCATTTTTAATTCCCCGATTTAGGAGCAGACTATGGCCATGTTTTAAGGATATCAGGATGGCAAAAGTCTAACCATGAGGGGTTATTTTTGTAGAAGAAGAATGAGCTTTGTCTACATGTACCATAATCTTCAGATCAGATCAGATCAGATCAGTCGCTCAGTCGTGTCCTACTCTTTGCGACCCCATGAATCACAGCACGCCAGGCCTCCCTGTGCATCACCAACTCCCGGAGTTCACTCAGACTCACGTCCATCGAGTCAGTGATGCCATCCAGCCATCTCATCCTCTGTCGTCCCTTTCTCCTCCTGCCCCCAATCCCTCCCAGCATCAGAGTCTTTTCCAATGAGTCAACTCTTCGCATGAGGTGGCCAAAGTACTGCAGTTTCAGCTGTAGCATCATTCCTTCCAAAGAAATCCCAGGGCTGATCTCCTTCAGAATGGACTGGTTGGATCTCCTTGCAGTCCAAGGGACTCTCAAGAGTCTTCTCCAGAACCACAGTTCAAAAGCATCAATTCTTCAGCACTCAGCCTTCTTCACAGTCCAACTCGCACATCCATACATGACCACAGGACCATAATCTTAAGTAATGCTTATTTACTTTACCAATGTAACAAAAGGTTTTTAAAATGAATATAAATCACTTAAAGGCAAAGAAACTCATAAGCTCATATTGAAAGCTGCATTCTAAGAAAACTTTGTTCTATTAACATAGAGATTAGACTAAATTCCAGTCTGGTACCAGCTTCAGTTCAGTTCAGTCGCTCAGTCGTGTCTGACTGTTTGTGACCCCATGAATTGCAGCACGCCAGGCCTCCCTGTCCATCACCAACTCCCGGAGTTTACTCAAACTCATGTCCATCGAGTCAGTGATGCCATCCTGCCATCTAACCTATGTCGTCCCTTTCTCCTCCTGCCCCCAATCCTTCCCAGCATCAGAGTCTTTCCCAATGAGTCAACTCTTCGCATGAGGTGCCCAAAGTATTGGAGTGTCAGCTTTAGCATCAGTCCTTCCAAGGAACACCCAGGACTGATCTCCTTTAGAATGGACTGGTTGGTATCTCTAATTTTCTTGAAGAGATCTTTAGTCTTTCTCATTCTATTGTTTTCCTCTATTTCTTTGCATTGATTACTGAGGAAGGCTTTCTTATCTCTCCAGGCTATTCTTTGGAACTCTGCATTCAAATGGGCACATCTTTCCTTTTCTCCTTTGCTTTTGGCTTCTTTTCTTTTCATAGCTACTTGTAAGGCCTCCTCAGACAGCCATTTGTCTTTTGCATCAGATAGCAAACAAAATTTGTTTGTCGGGTAATCTCAGAAAAATCCTTTCCATAAATCTTGAAATAGCAGTATTCTTACAAAGGCATCAGAGTGAAACCATAGAAGTCATGTTTAAATCTGATTGAACTGCAATTGACAATGTAGCCTGGTCACTACTGTGACTTGTAACACTGTAACAGGGTAAGTACAATTATAGTTGACCACATTTTACTAGGGCGTATCAGATCTATATATGACTTCCACATCATTCTAGGATATCTATATTAGTAACATCAACCATATAGCACAATCTGAGAAGATTTATCACCCCTTCAACCATACTTCCCATGTAATTTAACATGTCCAATGAACCCAGGTAGTTTAATAGCTCCCTGGGATGTCTCACGGGCCCTCTGAAGCATTCCAAAGTCAGCTAGAAGTCAAGTCATTTAGGAAGTTTTGTGGACAAATATCAAAGGGGGTTATAACACTCAGTCAGATAAAATCATATAGATCACTGGGAAACAATATATTCACTTAGCCCAAAACAAAGAAGATTTCAAAGGTAAACCTAGAACAGATCACTTCAGAGATAAAGAAACTTAAAATCCATTATCAAAGGCAGCTCAACATCACAAGAAAACATGTATTTATGCACAAAACTCTTCCCTTGGCGTTCACTTTCCATAAAACCTTATCACTTTCTGTACCCATTACTTTGTTCTCCCATGATGAAAGAGCCACCTCAAAGTCAGACCTACTTCCTTTTCTCTTCATAAAATGTAATTTCTTTCCTCATACCTTCTTTACTGAAAATACACATGCTACTTTCCTTAAGCAGCCTAGAACTTAAGCATTCTGTGGATTGGTGAACATAAATACCAGTGATAATTTCTAAAAAAAATATTCTAGAGAACATCTCAGGATGGCATCAAGCATTAGTCATGAACAGTCCAACATCTCTACTTTCTCTGTAAGAGGAAGTTAGTCCTCAGTAATGAATGTTTCAGAATCTTATTTTACTTGGAAATGACCTAGCTATTCCATAAACTTCCATCACTTAGTTTGGCACAGCCCTAGAAAGTCAGGTTACCGAAATCTAGAGAATGTTTTAGAGAGATATTTCTAAAGTATAATTATTCTTAAAAGAGTTTCTTTGAAAGATCATATCTCTTTTACATTTTCTTTGAAGTTTTTTTTTCCCTTTCCTAGAGGTACTTTTCTGGTTGAGAAACTTGTAACAGATATAAAAATATAACAATATGTAAGTAATAATAAACCTAGGCACAATGAAAATACTGTGCTTAATGACTCTTAGACATATCTACATTAGATTAGCAAACAAACATTAATGCTAGATATTTAATATTTCCCAGTTCACGTGAATCTGAAATTCATTTAGGTAAATTTCTCTTGGAGTTAGAATTGTCTGATTTGTAAGCACTTACCTTCCTTTGAGTGAAGTGAGTGAAGTCGCTCAGTCATGTCCGACTCTTTGCGACCCCGTGAACTGTAGCCCACCAGGCTCCTCCGTCCATGGGATTCTCCAGGCAAGAATACTGGAGTGGGTTGCCATTTCTTCTCCAGGGGATGTTCCCGACCCAGGGATCGAACCCAAGTCTCCCGCATGGCGGGCAGATGCTTTAACCTCTGAGCCACCAGGGAAGCCCTTTAGGCCAATTAAATTAGAACTCATTTAGAACTAAGCAATATTATTAAAAAAAAAAAATGCACACTGAGACATACCTAAATCCAGACAGACAGAGATTTCATAGTTTCCTGCTTAAGATTTAAAACATCTCTTTGACCCTTTTTTGTTTGCTTGTTTCTTTGGCTTGAAGTTCTGATTTGCCCAAGGCTGAGTCAGGTCTCAGGCAAAGTGGGCAGTGACATTCAAGGACATGGAAAAGGTTAATTACAAGCTTTTCCCTAGGCAGGCCTTTAAACAAGCTGCTGCTGCTGCTGCTAAGTCGCTTCCGTCGTGTCCAACTCGGTGCGACCCCATAGATGGTAGCCCACCGGGCTCCCCCAACCCTGGGAATCTCCAGGCAAGAATACTGGAGTGGGTTGCCATTTCCTTCTCCAACCTAGTTGTTAACAAGCTAGTTGTTTTAAAAATGCATATGCAAAAGGAACCGGTTTTGCAGTTTCCAAGGGAAAGAAACTTTCATTTTAACCAGTTTTCTCCAGAGTCTAAAGAATATCAGGGCCATCCTCTGTCAAAAAGTTATCTTCCCTTTCTGTAGTCTTAGTTTTATAGCTAAAATATAGACCAAATAATGCTCAAATTGACTCTGATATCAGGGGCATTTCAGCTGATAAAAATTTTGGACCATCCCTGTGGTGGGAAGTGAGGTCTTTGTCCCATCAGAAGAATCTGAAGGGTTAAGGGAATTTGCAGGGCTGGGGGAAGCTTGATCCTTGGCAGCCCTGAGAAACAGGAGTACTCAGGAGGGAATTCTTTAAGACGTTCAGGAGTGGGGGAAGCTTGGTTCCCTCTCCACCTGAGAGATAAGCTTCTTTAGAAAGGGATTCTTTAGAATATTAGGACCGTTTTGGATCCTTCAGGCTTTTGAATATAGAAGAAAGACCTGGGCAAAAGGGAACCTCAGAATCCTTTCCTAGAGATCATGTGGATATAAAAGTTCGCATACAGTTCATCTAGGAAATCTGATGGAGAGAGCAGAGAGGGACAGGAGACAGGGAGGTAACAGAACGTAAGGAAATTCTGAGTCCTTTTCCTTCTTTTGGAAAAACCTAGTGTGCCATTCAGAGGTCATTTTTGGGGGGTCCCCCGTTTGTATTGGAGCCAGGCCTTTCGGAGGGTCAAAAGTATCCAGTTTCTGAGAATGTAGCCAAGGGTTGAGTATGAGAGAGCCTCCTGGGATGTAACAGAACCCACTCATAGCCTATCCACAATAGAATGGGAGTACTGAGAGTCACTGGCTGACAGAAAGGCGTCCGTTTTCCCCCAGTGGTCTCTCCATGCGACTGAGGGCACAGAATGGCCGAGTGGCCTAACAGTCACATCCAACAGTGAGAGGAGACCTCTGAGAACCATGCAGCTAAGCCACCAGGTGACACGGGCAGAGAAAGACAGAGATTCCTGGGAGCAACCAGGTGACTCACCATTTGGTGATTCCCTCAAACGTGGAAGGCACTCTTGGGATGGTTCAAAGGCAACACCCAGGCTTCTGTAAATCAATCCAAACCAAAATGGAAAGAAGAGAAAGTGACAGGGAAGAAGGCTGAGGAATCCGCCATACAATATATCTGGGAGGCGGTGGCCTGGGAACAATGGTCTCTGTTTTGCTTCAACCTTTATGAGCCCAACATGGTGGACGGAAGTTGTCTTGCTGCGGGTGGATGCCTTTGTGGCCTGATCCATTCTGTGTGCCCCCATCCTCACATGGGAGTCTTTCTGTGGCAGGAGCCCTAATGGCTTTTACGCATCTGATCGGTGCCCACAGAATATTGGTTGGCATAGTCCTCACTTGCAAAAAAGACAAAGGAGAGACCCTCACCCATTCAAGAGGCAGCTACTTTGGGCGCAGTGAGCAGTGGGGCTTTTGGAACACACCAGAGGGTAACCCTCACCAGCGTAACTCAGTTGCCACCAAGCAGTTGCCCGTTGGAAGAGGGTCCCTGTGAGAAAGGAGAAGTGAGGAGGGGAGACAAGAGACTCCAAGTCCCTGAACAAGGCACCAAAAATATCATGGTCTGGGTGCTGGTTGGAAAAGAATTTCCAGACATGAGACAATACAGGGCTGGTTTTTCAGTTTCTGCATTCTAAGACCCTCCTTGGTTTTATCTGCTCTTCACACGTTGGGTAACCACAACCTTGGCAGAAAGAAGCATTTTATCTATTTAGTATATACTCTGTATCTTTCTGATTGTTTTTATCAGAGTCTTGAAAGTGCAAGAGAAATAACTAAAAATCAGTAATGTTGCTCTTGTACTTTTTGGCACATATTTTAACAAATAGCCATTAAATAGCAGAGCTTAAACGTTACTTCAGTTTATGTACTTTAGACTTTAATAAAACAGACAGATTCACAGAGACAACTCTAAGAAAAGTTGATAGAAGTTTCTGTAACTGTAAACAATACTAAAGACAAGAAAAGTTTTAGTCACTCAGTCATGTCCCATTCTTAGTGACCCCATGGACTCTAACTTGCCAGATTCCACTGTCCAAGAAATTCCCAAGCAGGAATACTGGAACGGGTAGTCATTCCCTTCCCCAGAAGTTCTTCAGAAAAACAAAGCAAAAAGAAAAGAAGAAGAAAAAATTGATCAAGTCATGTTAATATTTTCATACACACAGTTCAGTTCAGTTCCTCATTCGTATTCCATTCTTTGGGACCCCATGGCCCACAGCACGCCAGGCCTACTGGTCCATCACCAACTCCCGGAGCCCACTCAAACTCATCTCCACGGAGTACAGACATACACTCAAATGGGGCTATATGCTCATTAGGGGGAAGAGAGAGACATTTTCATGTCACTAAACTCAGGTAATTTTGAATGAATTAAAAAGTACATAATGTTAGAGGATGATATTCTTTATTTGCACTGAGCTGTACTTTAAATTTTAATACAGTTGAGCATAGATTAGGACTAATAAGATTCTTGTAAACATTTTGGAAAATACAAAACTGTGATGAGACTCTGTGATGTGAGCATGGAGTGTATTGGAAAAGATCAGACCTGGGCTTGGGATGAAAACCACCACTCCCCAAACCCAGCATCTCTGCTAAACACACATGAGTGTTCATTTTCCAAAGCAGAAAGAAAGTAAGAAGACAGGAAGTTACTTCATTAATTGTGATAGTTTAGGCACATCCCTCATTTTTCTTTCCAAGACACTTGTTCAAGTCAAGTGGAAAAAAACAAATTCACAGCATGGGAATCTCACAGAAACACTTAAACCAGTGAACATGAGTCATGGGGTAAGAAGTACATGGAGGTGGTAAAAAGACTGTGTCTGTGATTTGAGCCTGGAGTATTCTGGAAACATCACACCTAGGCTTGAGTGATCAATTCGCCTACCCTGAAAACCCACTATCTATAATCAACACAATGAGTGTTCATTCTCAGAAGCAAAGAGAAACCAAGAAGATGGGGAGTTTCTCCATTAACTATGAGCATTTCCACACATTCCTTATTCCTTTTTTCCACAACCTTGTTTAAAGAGAGAGAGAAGTATGAACTTCATAGTCTCATGATGTTAGAGTGAAGTCTCCAGAACCAGTGGGCATCAGATGTCATGGTGTAAATGAATCACATGAAAGATGCACAATCACTGCCTGGGCATCCTGGAATTAACAATGAAGTTATAACTTGAATCTAACATTTAAAAATGTCAATTTTATGCAAATTTCATTTCACATATACTTCCCCTGTTTAGTATCCTAATAATGCATTTAACTAGTAAGACTCAGCAATGCAAAAGACAGCATCTCCTAGTTTTCTTTTTATTTCTGAAAATTTTCTGAAAAACTCTAGACCTCTGAGTTGAGTCACTGGGCTTCCCAGCTGGCTCACTGGTAAAGAATCTGCCTACCGATGCTGGAGATGTGGCTTCAGTCTCGGGGTGGAGAGAATCCCCGGGACGAGGAAATGGGAACCCACAGCAAAATTCTTGCCTGGAAAATCCCATGACAGAAGAGAATTGGTTCTATGTATAATGGCATTTTCAAACTCTGTTTTAAATATCTATATTGCACCCAGGTGCTAAGTCATCACTGCATTTCGCAACATCCCTAAAATCCCAACATCAAACCACATCTCACTGGGAGAATAGGAGTGACTCCCCAAGGTGATCTGTCACAAAAAAATAGTTTCAACAGTTGAAAGTCGCTGATTCACGTTGAGAATTCATCATGCTCCATAGAAAGTGAGGATGCAGACAATGGAGCAAAGGCTCTGGGACACAAGGAAATAGTCTAAAGGGCTGGTCTTCACTTTTATAATAAGAAATGGGAAAAAATAAGATGATGAGATGCCTGGGAAGAAAAACTAGGAGCAGAAAGCCAAAGGCTTGCAGATTCTCATTTGGGCATTTCAGGAGGGAAAGCAGATGCAGCCCCAGACCCAGGACAGGATATTTACCTGAGAAGTTGCCATTTCCTCCTCTTCTTCCTCCTGCTCTGTCTTCTCTGGGGATGTTACGCTGCAAACGCACTTCTGTGGTTTGAGAAAATACCGCTGAGGACATCAAAACAGCTCTTTAACCTGCAACCAATGCTCTTACAGACAGAAGGGCCTTGAAAAGCTGAGAAGACCGACCTCTCCTGTCCTCTGTCTCAGGAGAGATTTGGGAACAATCAATTCCTACCTGGAGACCAGCCTGTGAACTTATTTCTTGATTGTTCTCTCCCCATAGAGAGCTCCTAACACTCTGCTCTCACAGATGATGTGAGCTGAGTTTCCCTGTCCAATCCAGACAGACCAACCCTGTTGCCTCTCTGTGGAAGAAGCCAGGGCTCAGCTCTCACAGATGAATCACGAGGCACTTCCTTAACCCAGGCCTCTGCTTAGAATCCCCTGGAGCACTTCCTAGACACCGCAGTGATGCTCCCACAGGACCAACATAGAACTCTGTTGGGAGGGCATCAGTGAGGTCAATTCCTGACACTGGTCATGTGATCCTGGTGGGAAACCAGAGGGAAACCACTTGGCTAAAGATTCTTTCTGAACCATTTCAATGAATACAAATCCCTGGTGGTCAGGTCCCCACTCCAAGAAGTTATCGATCTGCAGGTCTACAGTGTGGCCGTTAATGGAGTCATCAGCAAATCCCATTTTTTCCTGATGTTTCTTCTCCCAAACCAACGTTCAGGAGTCCTGAGCTCAAAGCCTCACACTCATCACACCTAAGACCTCTCTGTAGGGGAGGATTTCGGGCAGGAATTTCTGAGAGAGGTCAAAGCTAGAATCAGGCAGAGAAAACACCAGTTCTTGCAGTTTAGCCTGCAGAAGTTATGCTGGGTGAGGTGTTCTGGGCTCCATAGGGTGAGTGTGAATTAATCCACTCAAGCCAAAACAACAAATCCGGTGAGCACTGTGAGGGTGTCATTGAAGGGGGGCTTGTAAAGTAGACCCTGGGGTTCAGCAAGACTGTTGATCTCAAGGAAGCTGGTCATCTAGACCAGGTGCTCACAGGACTGGCTTTTGTGAGTTCAAGAAACCGCAGGCTGCCTGCTGCCCAGACAGATGCTGAGGCAGCAACAGCATGGACCAGTTTACGGAAATTGTCAACAATATTCATTTTTTGATATAAGGATATGTGATTTGTGACTTTTACAGCTTACCTGACAAAGCCTAGGAAGCACTTAGGAAGCATGGTATACACTAATTCCACGCCTCTTCCAGGAAGACTTTCTAATACGTTTCTGGGTTATCACAGAAGCTGTCTTCATTTCAACATTGTCAAGTAATAATCATGACTTGTGTGTTGATATTATAAAGATACATCAACATTGCAGTGAACTCTCATTGTGTTTTTATTACAAATCAAGGATATTACTATTGAAACTTTTGAACCAACTTCTATCTTACTTTAATACATGGAAAGATTAAATGATCACTTACATCATGGCAACTTCCAGATATTTCACATCAATGCCAAACACCTCCATTTAGATGGTCATTGTCCATTTTACATTATGGTATCCTTCATCTTCTAAAGGAGGATAGATAGAAATTGTGTTGCAACACAATATAAAAAGCTAATCTTTAATAAACCATAAAAAATCTACCTTTCCAAACACAGTAGAAAGCTTAATATGGATTGAGTGTTCTATTACATTCACGTCAAAGAATCTCAAATCATGTCATTATAAACGAGCATACAAATAGCAATCCACTCCAGTACTATTGCCTGGAAAATCCCATAGACACAGGAGCCTGGTAGGCTACAGTCTATGGGGTTGCAAAGTTGGACACGACTGAGCGACTTTACTTTCGCTTTCATACATACAGTGTTAAGAATCGTAACTTTCTAACTATCAACCTTCATCTCATGATTCATGCTAATACGTCCATTTTCTATGTGCTTTAACTATGCAGTACTCCCTACAGTCATTGTACTTCAGAGAAACTTCTGAAAACAAGATTAGTGAAATGCCTTCTATTATGCAATCTCTGATATTTATTTCCATTTAACTTTTGATTAAATACTTTTCTACATATTGGTTACATCATTTCCATTGGTTTTTTTGTATAAACTCTTGTGTTTTCTGATGCATGTTTAGCGCAAACCTCTTCCATCACATGTTCCGTTACTAGAGTTTCTCTCCAGTGTGTGTTCTCTGATGTTTACTGAGATGAGCACTCTGACTAAAGGCTTTGCCACATTCGGTACATTCATAAGGTCTCTCTCCAGTATGCATTCGCCGATGTAGAGTAAGAGCTGACCTGTAACCAAAGGCTTTGCCACATTCAGTACATGTATATGGTCTCTCTCCAGTATGCACGCGCCGATGTTCAGTAAGGTTATAACGCGTAATAAAGGTCTTGCCACATTCTGTACATTTATAACGTCTATCCCCGGTATGAATTCGGTGATGTTGAGTAAGGGCTGAACTCCTAATAAAGGCTCTGCCACATTCTTTACATTTGTATGGTTTCTCCCCAGTATGGATTCGATGATGTCTAGTAAGAACTGAGCAATGATGAAAGGCTTTGTTACATTCTTTACATGTATAAGGCTTCTCTCCAGTATGGATTCGCTTATGATAGGTTAGATCTGAGTAACAGATAAAGGCTTTGCTACATTCTGTACATTTATAAGGTTTCTCTCCAGTATGAATTTGCTGATGTTGAATAAGATTTGAGTTGTAAGTAAAGGCTTTGCCACATACTGTACATTTATAAGGTTTCTCTCCAGCGTGAATTCGCTGATGTCGAGTAAGAAATGAGGAGCGACGAAAGGCTTTGTTACATACTTTACATATATAAGGTTTCTCTCCAGTATGAATTCGCTGATGTTCAATAAGGTCTGAGTTGCAAATAAAGGCTTTGCTACATTCTGTACATTTATAAGGTTTCTCTCCAGCATGAATTCGCTGATGTTGAATAAGGCTTGAGTTGTAAGTAAAGGCTTTGCTACATTCTGTACATTTATAAGGTTTCTCTCCAGTATGAATTCTCCGATGTTTAATAAGAAGTGACTTGTAAGTAAAGGCTTTGCCACATTCTGTACATTTATAAGGTTTCTGTCCAGTGTGAATTCGCTGATGTTGAGTAAGAAATGAGGAGCGACGAAAGGCTTTGTTACATTCTTTACATATATAAGGTTTCTCTCCAGTATGAATTCGCTGATGTTCAATACGGTCTGAATTGTAAGTAAAGGCTTTGCTACATTCTGTACATTTATAAGGTTTCTCTCCTGTATGAGTTCGCCGATGTTGAATAAGAAGTGAGTTGTAAGTAAAGGCTTTGCTACATTCTGTACATTTATAAGGTTTCTCTCCAGTATGAATTCGCTGATGTTCAATAAGGTCTGAGTTGTAAGTAAAGGCTTTGCCACATACTGTACATTTATACGGTTTCTCTCCAGTGTGAATTTGCTGATGTTCAGTAAGAAATGAGGAACAATGAAAGGCTTTGTTACATTCTTTACATATATAAGGTTTCTTTCCAGCATGAATTCGCTGATGTTGAGTAAGAAGTGAGTGACAGTTAAATGCTCTGCTACATTCTGTACATTTGAAGGGTTTCCTTCCTGTATGAATTCTCCTATGTCTACTAAGATTGGATGACTTACTAAACACTTTCTCACATACCTTACACTTGTTTTCTTTCTGTGGATTCTGAACAGTGTCCTGTTGAGTAAGTTCTGAACAGTGATTAGAAACCTTACCATATTCACTACAAGTCCTGTCTCCAGTACAAGTACTCTTATCTAGAGAAAAACCTGACATATGATCAAAGGTATTTCTACATTTATTAATTTTAGAATCCTTGTTTAAAGATTCGGGTCCCTGATGTTTCTTAAGGTTTGAGTCTCCTTCAACTGTATACCTAGTTTCATTGCCTGAATATCTTCTCAGTCCGCCATAAATACTCTTGTAATTATTGGAGCTGGGGCTCTTACTTAAGGTCTGACTCATTTTATTATACCTGGAAAGTTGTTGTGTATTAACCATATCACAATATGTATTGAAGAATGATGGTTGGATTGCATCTCTTCCATTATCATCAACATTATATATCTTGGACTGGATAGAAGATATCTGTTGGGGGAAGAACAATGACACCCTGCTCACGGATCCCTGAAATTGCTTAGATTTTGAATTTTCACACTCATTGTTAAATTGTAGGTGTTCAGACATCCTTGAATGTATGTTTAGTCGAAGCCTACATTCACAATTGTCTGAATGAGTATTTGCAGTAGAGACTAGATTACCTTCCAGATTTTCCACGTTTTCTTTTAGAGAACATGTATGTTTCAAAAAAGGATGGACATCTTTTCTTAAACACTTACACTTCTCGGCAGATAGTGAAGATTGAAGTTGCTGTTTTTCCCAATTTGACTCAGGCTGCTCATTTCTTTTTGCAGTACTCTTAGCATTATTTGTAAGTGTCTCCATTTCTTTATGTCCATATAAACATCCTCTCTGTCTTTCATATACCCTGGTATATTCCCAATCTTTCATTAAATTTAAGTTTCTGAGGTGAAATGTTTGATATATTCCTAGGTTTGCTTTTGGGAATACATCTTCTAATGCTGGATTCTTTGGCAACAAATCCTGGGTGTCTTGTGGAGACACAGCTGAAAGATACCAAATAACAAGTAATTTTATCTGCTATTCTCAGTGAATATCTTTAAAGATTTAAAGAAAACTGATGACCATAGCTAGTTTAAAAATAAAATAGAGATGGAAGGATCAAGATGCCAGAGGCTTAGGCAGATGTGGAGCTCATCTCTCTCTCCACAAATGAATGAGAAATGGAACAATTCTCACAGAGCCCAGCTGAACACTAGCAGAGGCCCTTGGAAATCTGAAAGGACAAGAAAGCTTCCTGCTCTGCAGGGTAGGACAAAAGAAAGAAGGAAAAAGAAGAGGAGAGGACGTGGGTTGGGGCCTGCAACTCTGCAGGGAGATGAAAGTGAGGAGAGGTCCCCATATCCGAGGAAGCCCCTCATTGGGGGAGCTCAGTTTGGACAGAAGGAGAGCCTCATTCTCTGTGGGAAGAGAACATGGCAAACAGTGTGTGGCAGCAGGACACAGTGAGACCTGCACACAGGGTGCTGACCCCAGCCCTGCCCACCCAGCCTTAGCGGCATGTCCAGCAATGCAGACAAGGGCTGGGTGCCGAAATGTGGGATTTGGAGAGCAGACCCAGGCAGAGGACTTCGGTTCGCTGTGAGGATACATCCTGAGGGGACGGGAGTGAGGGAGGAGGTCTCTAAAGGGATGCTTCTGGAGGAAGCCTGAACCACCATAGAGAGAGTGTCATTGTTGAGTGATGCCCAGGGAATGAGCCCACTGCATCCCTTGTCCCTTGTGCCTGCCCCTGCTAGCCAAGGACTATGAAGAACTCTACCCAGCCTGGGGTCTTTTGAGCCCCAGCCATGGCCTCCCCCATCGACCTCCTCCATAATCAGCAGAATCCTGAGCTCTGGGGCAGCCTCAGGAGAAGACACCTGTGAGTTGGCCACAAGCACAGATGGAGCAGAAAGCACAGGCGAACACCAGCAATAAAGAAGAAAAGCTGAAAACTCTCCTTGCAGCAACACAAGCCATGGTCTTACACCCATGACCAGCTTTGTAACCTCAGCCCCTACAGAGCATCTGAACCAACAACCAAGGGCTCTCTCATTCCTGGCAGGTATAGCTTTAGTAGCTGTAGACTTTGTGGGCTCCTACTCAAGGGGGCTGGGCGAGGACAGAGCCAGAGCTGCTCCGTAGCACCACAGCGGGTCCAGCTCCACGCTGAATGCAATCCCAGAACCTGACTTCACTGAATCCATGCTGGTGACCTTGTGAAAACAACAGCTGAGAGACACCAGGACCGTGTGCCATCATGCCCATTGTTAAGGTGGGGCCAAGAGCAGTTCCAACACTACATAAGGAGAGCTTGCAGAACGCATGAGAGGGGGCACCAGAGCACAGCCTGAGGTGAACATTCCTACAGGAGTAATACTTAGTGTCTTCTCTCCCAGTGGGTGTGCTCCAATCCCACCTGCCTCGCACCACAGATCAGAATCACAGCAAAGACTCAGATCTGGGGGCTGTATTCCACCACACAGGGAGCAGGCACCACCAGAGACAAGGCAGTAACAACCACAGAATAAGGGGGAAACAGCCCTGAATATCCAGGGCAGGCTCTGGTCACAGTTCACAGCAATCAGAGCACAGATCAAGAGAGGATAAGGGCACAAACCTCTGGACCAACCTCACCCACTAAGGTGCAGATACCAGAAGGAAGATTAACTAGTTGGCTGCACCCTTCAAAACAAAGACCACATACAGAACGCAGGACAATATGAGATGGCAAAGAAATATGTTACAGGGCAAGAAACAACATAAAACCCTCCAAGGACCACTGAGTGATAGGCAATCTAATGATTACTTCTTGATTTTAGTCATCTTAAGTGGAGACACCAAATACTTGCACAAATCCTAGGTGTCTAGTAATTCTTAAATCCACTTCTTGCCACACATGTTTCTGAGAATGTGTTATTAGCTGTTTCAATCTAAGAATCATAAATGATAGTGACAGAGAACTAGTCAGAAACTGAGGACACATAAGACAGTGTCCGAGGAAGCTGAATACAAATAAGATAAACTTAATAAAGTACTAGTTTTAAGAAATTAAATAAGAAGAGAGACTTTAAAACTATGATTGAAAAAGGGAACTCTACTCATTGCTCTGTGGAGACCTAAATGGGAAGGAAATCAATAGGACAGTAAAGACTAAAGATCTCTTTAAGAAAATTAGAGGTACCGGGAATATTTCATGCAAAGATGGCAACAATAAAGGACAGAAACAGGATGGACCTAAAAGAAGAAGAAGATATTAAGAGAAGTAGGCAAGAATATATGGAAGAACTATACGAAAAAGATCTTAATGACCGAGATAACCACGATGGTGTGGTCACTCACCTAGTAACAGACATCCTGGCATCCAAAGTAAAGTCGGCCTTAGAAGGCATGAGGACCCACAAACCTAGTGTAGGTGATGGAACTCCAGCTGACCTATTTCAAGTCCTAAAAGATGATAATGCTAAAGTTCTGCACTCGATAAGCCAGCAAATTTGGAAAACTCAGCAGTGGCCTCAGGACGGGAAAAGGTCAGTTTTCATTCCAATCACAAAGAAAGGCAATGCCAAAGAACGCTCAAACTACTACACAATTTCCCTCATTTCCAACAATAGCAAAGGCTCCTAATTCTCCAAGCGAGGCTTTAACAGCACGTGAACTGAGAGCTTCCAGATGTTCAAGCTGGATTTAGAAACGGCAGAGGAATCAGAGATCAAATTGCCAACATCCTTTGGATCATATAAAAAGTGAGAGAGTTCTGGAGAAACGACAACATCTGCTTTATTGACAATATCACAGCCTTTGATTGTGTGGACAACAAGAAACTGTGGAAAATTCTTAAAGAGATGGGAACACCAGACTACCTTACCTGCCTCCTGAGAAATCTGTATGCATGTCAACAGGCAGCAGGGAGAACTGGACATGTGACAACGGACTGATTCCAAATTGGGAAAGGAGTATGCCAAGGCTGTATACTGTCACCCTGCTTATTTAACTTATATGCACAGTACATAATGTGACATACTGGGAAAGATGAAGCACAAATTGGAATCATGATTTCAGGGAGAAATATCCATAATCTCAGATATAAAGATGACACCACCCTTAGGGCAGAAAGCGAAGAGGAACTGAGGAGTCTCTTGATGAAACTGAAAGAAGAGCCTGAAAAAGCTGGCTTCAAACTCAACCTTCAAAAAACAAAGATCATGGCACCGGTCAGATCATTTCATGGCAAACAGTGGGAGAAAGAGTGGAAACAGTGTGAAACTGTATTTTCTGGGGGTTCCAAAATCACTGCAGATGGTGACTACCGTCATGAAAGTAAAAGACGCTTGCTCCTTGGAAGAAAAGCTATGACCGACCTAGGCAGCATATTAAAAAGCAGAAACATTACTTTGCTGACAAAGGTCCATCTAGTCAAAGTTATATTGTTTCCAGTAGTCATGTATGGATGTGAGAGTTGGACCATGAAGAAAGCTGAGTGTTGAAGAATTCATGCTTTTGAACTGTGGTATTGGAGAAGACTCTTGAGAGTGCCTTGTACTGCAAGAAGATCACACCACTCCATCCTAATGGAAATCAGTCCTCAATATTCTTTGGAAGGACATGGTGAAGCTGATGTTCTAATACTTTGGCCACCTGATGTGAAGAACTGACCCACTGAAAAAGACCCTTATGCCGGGAAAGATTGAAGATGAGAGGAGAAGGGGACGACAGAGGGTGAGATGGGAGATGGTTGCATGGCATCACTGACTCGATGGATATGAGTTTCAGCAGGCTCTGGGAGTTAAGTGATTGGCAGGGAAGCCTGGCCTGCTGCATACCATGGATCGCAGACTCAGATTCAATGGAACGACGGAACTGAACTGACCGATACGTATAAATAATTATCTTTGCTGTATAGGAGAACAAAATTGGAAAACAGCTATATTCCAACTAGAACTTTTAATAAAGATTTCTTCATATAATCTAAAAACTGTCATAGTTTGAATCAACCATTAATAATGTAGTGGAAAATGTGCTAAGATTTTATGTCCATTTATTTTAAAATTCTATCAGGTAATAAAACACAATAAAGTATTTTAGCATGTTAGAATTGGGGCAAATACACAAAAAGATATTTCATATGAGATCATATAAGGTAATGAGAAACTTTCAAGTCAACCTCAGATGTGCACTGTTTCATTTTCACCAGGTTTTGCTTTCTGCAGTGAAAAATTACTTGAATTTGAAATTTATTTAGAAGGTCCTATGTGTCGCTCCTAGTGGATAGGAAATTATAAATCAGAGAATAAAATCCTGTCCCTAGTATTCCAGGAAATTCGGCAGTTTTTCTACCATTTCACTCACACATTTCTGTCTAGAGGTAGAAGGAAACTTTAAAAGGACTGTCATACAGTTACTCAGAAACGGGCAGAATTTTCCTAGGGCCCCCAAGAAATCGAAGAGCAATGAATAAATGCAGTTTGTCAGAAGCCAAGAGGAGACTTTTAGGTCACACTGTGATGGAGAAAAGTAATCACTGGAGATAAATTCATGAATGATTTAAGAGAGAGAATGGGGCAGGTGATTCATTTCTATCACAGTAGCAGAACAAACCCACGTTTTCGAAAACCATTTCCATTGAAGCAAATCTCCCAACACCATCTGAGTCATCATCTCCAACCATTCATACCTACCTGGGTAAATGGCTGTTGTTTCAATTCTCCTTATATTCCTGGGATCCTTCAATAGCTCCAGAAAGGTGACCAGGTCCACCTTAGAGACAAGCCCTGGTGATCAGAGAAAGGAATATTTGTGTTGTTAGAGATTCATCAGTATCGAATCCAATATGTATTCAGGTGAGACAAGAATGCCTTTTCTTCTAGAAAACGATTTCCTGAAATACTTTATTCAAAGCCGCTATACAATACTAACACACACCTAACAATCAGGTCCTGAGATTCTGGTCAAGTAGCGCTAAGGCAAAGGTAAGTAGAGTCAATGTGAGATTAAGAGAGGGTGCAACTATTTAATACCACAGAACTTACATAATTACCAGTAACGTAGAATGAAGGATGTAGAGTACATCAAGGAAGAAAAACATCACCAGCACAACGATTCATCATGAAGCCTTTCTTTCTAAACTCAGAAATAACCTATTATCCCCTAGAGAGTACAGATCTGAAAATACTGTGGGAAGCAGAAAATTTCAGAAGACATTCTAGAAGTGATGGAACAAAAATGCAGTGGGTAGATAAGGGATTCTGGAAGGCAGATATCCTCACCCAAGGAGGCCAGGTTCCTGTAGTTCTCTAACATCACGCTCCTGTACAATTTCCGCTGACCGAGGTCCAGGCATTCCCACTCCTCTTGAGTGAAGTCTATGGCCACATCCTGAAACGTCAGCCGTCCCTGAAATACAAGGTACAGATGCCAATAGGCCGTGGGAAGTCTTCCTAATGTGATCCATATACCATTCAGTCAGATAAAATCTGAGTAATAGGCAAATTTGGCCTTGGAATACGGAATGAAGCAGGGAAAAGACTAATAAGAGTTTTGCCAAGAAACTGCACTGGTCATAACAAACACCCTCTTCCAACAACACAAGAGAAGACTCTACACATGGACATCACCTAATGGTCAACATCGAAATCAGATTGATTATATTCTTTGCAGCCAAAGATGGAGCAGCTCTATACAGTCAACAAAAACAAGACCAGGAGCTGACTGTGCCTCAGACCATGAACTCCTTATTGCCAAATTCAGACTTAAATTGAAGAAAGTAGGGGAAATCACTAGACCATTCAGGTATGACCTAAATCAAATCCCTTATGATTATACAGTGGAAGTGAGAAATAGATTTAAGGGACTAGATCTGATAGATAAGAGTGTCTGATGAACTATGGAATGAGGTTCGTGACATTGTACAGGAGACAGGGATGAAGACCATCCCCATGGAAAAGAAATGCAAAAAAGCACAATGGCTGTCTGGGAGGGCTTACAAATAGCTGTGAAAAGAAGAGAAGCGAAAAGCAAAGGAGAAAAGGAAAGATATAAGCATCTGAATGCAGAGTTCCAAAGAATAGCAAGAAGAGATAAGAAAGCCTTCCTCAGTGATCAATACAAAGAAATAGAGGAAAACAACAGAAGGGCAAAGACTAGAGATCCCTTCAAGAAAATTAGAGATACCAAGGGAACATTTCATGCACAGATGGGCTCGATAAAGGACAGAAATGGTATGGACCTAACAGAAGCAGAAGATATTAAGAAGAGGTGGCAAGAATACACAGAAGAACTGTACAGAAAAGATGTTCACGACCCAGATAATCACAATGGTGTGATCACTGATCTGGAGCCAGACATCCTGGAATGTGAAGTCAAGTGGGCTTTAGAAAGCATCACTATGAACAAAGCTAGTGGAGGTGATGGAATTCCAGCTATTTCAAATCCTGAAAGATGATGCTGTGAAAGTGCTGCACTCAATATGCCAGCACATTTGGAAAACTCCGCAGTGGCCACAGGACTGGAAAAGGTCAGTTTTCATTCCAATCCCAAAGAAAGGCAATGCCAAAGAATGCTCAAACTACTGCACAATTGCACTCATCTCACATGCTAGTAAGTAATGCTCAAAATTCTCCAAGCTAGGCTTCAGCAATACGTGAGGCGTGAACTTCCTGATGTTCAAGCTGCTTTTAGAAATCACAGAGGAACCAGAGATCAAATTGCCAACATCCGCTGGATCACGGAAAACGAGAGAGTTCCAGAAAAACATCTATCTCTGCATTATTGACTATGCCAAAGCCTTTGACTGTGTGGATCACAATAGACTGTGGAAAATTCTTCAAGAGATGGGCCTACCAGACCACCTGACCTGCCTCTTGAGAAATCTGTATGCAGGTCAGGAAGCAACAGTTAGAACTGGACAGGGAACAACAGACTGGTTCCAAATAGGAAAAGGAGTTCATCAAGGCTGTATATTGTCACCCTGTTTATTTAACTTATATGCAGAGTACATCATGAGAAACACCGGACTGGAAGAAGCACAAGCTGGAATCAAGACTGCCGGGAGAAATATTAATCACCTCAGATATGCAGATGACACCACCCTTATGGCAGAAAGTGAAGAGGAACTCAAAAGCCTCTTGATGAACGTGAAAGTGGAGAGTGACAAAGTTGGCTTAAAGATCAACATTCAAAAAACGAAGATCATGGCATCTGATCCCATCACTTCATGGGAAATAGATGGGGAAACAGTGGAAACAGTGTCAGACTTTATTTTTGGGGCTCCAAAATCACTGCAGATGGTGAATGCAGCCAGGAAATTAAAAGACACTTACTCCTTGAAAGGAAAGTTATGACCAACATAGACTGCATATTCAAAAGCAGAGACATTACTTTGCCAACAAAGGTCCATCTAGTCAAGCCTTGGTTTTTCCTATAGTCATGTATGAATGTGAGAGTTGGACCGTGAAGAAGGCTGAACGCTGAAGAATTGATCTTTTGAACTGTGATATTGGAGAAGACTCTTGAGAGTCCCTTGGACTGCAAGGGACTGCAACCAGTCCATTCTGAAGGAGATCAGCCCTGGGATTTCTTTGGAAGGAATGATGGTAAAGCTGGAACTCCAGTACTTTGGCCACCTCATGCGAAGAGTTGACTCTTTGGAAAAGTCTCTGATGCTGGGAGGGATTGGGGGCAGGAGGAGAAGGGGACGACAGAGGATGAG
This sequence comes from Bubalus kerabau, assembly GCF_029407905.1. Classification (NCBI taxonomy): domain Eukaryota; kingdom Metazoa; phylum Chordata; class Mammalia; order Artiodactyla; family Bovidae; genus Bubalus; species Bubalus kerabau. The sequence goes on from NC_073640.1 coordinate 64,295,324, forward strand.
ATGGCTGCATGGCATCACTGACTCGATGGATGTGAGTCTGAGTGAACTCCGAGAGTTGGTGATGGACAGGGAGGCCTGGCGTGCTGTGATTCATGGGGTTGAAAAGAGTCGGACACGACTGAGCGACTGAACTGCACTGAACTGAGACTCTTTGGCTGGCAATACTCTGTCTTCTGTCATTCTGATGTGCCAGGAGGGCAATGGGTCCCTTGCGGTCATGATTATCATTAAGTGTAAACAAACCCGTTCAGAAGTTAAGAAGCTTATCAAGTCCAAAGAAACAGCATTTCAGGAAAGAGACAGAACAAACAAACAGAAGGACTATGCCTCTTACCTCGGAATGAGTCATTTCTGACTCCCTGCTTTATTCTTCCTCTGGGCTTCCTTCTCACGTAAGATCAGTCTTGGGAAGTGACCCCTGAATGTTGAAAATAGACTGTTTAATACTTAGAAAAACACATCGAGCTCCCTGTAACACAGCCCCACACAGAGGGAGGATCTCAACAGGTACAAAATACAATCCTCTACGGCCACTGACACAGCAGGGATTCTGGAACACAGAATCAAACGAGGTGTTTTTCGTTTTCTTCTTTTCTTCAGAACTCGCGGCCCTTCCTGTGAAAACCACACGTTCTAGGCTGACCCTCCCCTTCAAACCTTAGGCGAGACCCTGACCAAACTCCTTACAGAATAGAGCCTCCTTCACCTCTTCGTGGATCAGGGACTTAGGGGTTGGGCAATGCAGGACTTTAAGCAGCGGTCTCTACAAGTTAGAAGGTAGAACTGCCAGAGAAGGACGTGGAGTCTAGAACGATATTAACAGGAAGCGGACGTGGACCCCAAGGTCCCGGCAGCTAAGATAAAGGACTTCAGAACTTCTGACGGCGATGCGAGGACACACACTGGGAACGGGAAAATGGGAACGGTGGTTTGAACGTTCACAGAGACCCCCGAAAGCCACGTGTGAAGGACAACAGGCTGTGGGACTAGGAATCGGGTTTTAAACAAACAAAACTCACCAGAACACTCGGTCGCTCATTTAAATTCAATTCCGGGTCTGCAGGATACTGCGCACGCGCGGGAGGAAGATCCGGTACAGAGGACGGTGAGTGCGCTTCGCTGCAGCCAAAGATAGGCGAGGAAAGGGGAGAGGGTGGGACGAGGCCGGAAGCGCAGGTACTTACGGGCGGGGCCCGTGGGGACGGAGACTTGCCTCCCCTCACCCCCGCCCCTGTCAGTTTTGGGTCTGTTGGTCCTTCTGTCCAGCTGTGCTTCCTTTCTCTGCCTTTTGATGCCTTTAAATCTCTTTGATTTCCTCTGGAGCAGAGCTGTTTCCTGCCTGTTCTAAGTTAGTGTTTCAAACAACTTAAGGCAAAAGAGAAGAATTTTGAGAGCTGCCTCTATGGAAAGCGGAGATGTTTTCAGCAAGTCGAAAAACGGGGAAATTTCAAAAGCCCTTTGTGTGAGTGTGTGAAGATGGGTGTCTCCTCAGTGATGAAAAGCAGAATGTAATCGCTCAGATAATCCGTTGAGAGGAAGCCTCAGGAATTGTAACCAGAAACCTCCTTACATCAGAGAAGCTGGCTTTTCTCTTAGGAAGTGATTCCAGAAAGAAAGAGGGAGATAGGAATCCACATTGTCGTTTATAACGTAACCACAGAAATGACATACCGTTACTCCTGTCAGAATCTGTTGATACACAGATTGCCTCTGTTAATTGTTGCTGCTGCTGCTGCTGAAGCAACCAATTGCCTTGCTTCTTCCAGGAGTGAAGAAGTTTCCAAGAAGCAGGACTTTTTGTGCTAAAACTGGGCACGAAATTAGGCAAATGGGACGCTTGGATCACATCGACTGCTCTGCACTTAGCTTCACAAACACCCTCTCCTACTGTTGGCTTTCTTTCCTAACCTCCTCCTCTTCACCCAGTCCTTGAAAGGATAATCTGGAGAAGCGCTAACGCAAGACATGAAAACTAGTAAGAGGCCCACAGACCATTGTATCCCAGGAGAGTACACCTTTCTCTTTAAATGTGAGATTAGCAACTTCCCTAGTAGTCCAGTGGTTAAGATGCTGTGCTTCCACTGCAGGTTATTATTGGGTTCAATCCGTGCTCGGGGAGTTAAGATCTCAGAGTTGAAGGTTTAATCATTTCTTACACAGAAAGAGCATTAATCATTACAATATAAAGGAAAATGTATGTCAAGGTAATAAATTACTTATTAAAGAAAATGTGTTTAGGATCATCCCCAGCAGCCCAGTGGTTAAGACCCCACCTTCCGATGCAGCATTGCGGTTCCTTCCCTAGCCAGGGAGCTAAGATCCCACATGTTTGGAGGTGTGAACAAAAAAGAAAACATGTTTCTTAAGTATCTGTGAGTGGGGACAAATTCTAAGTAGAGGATATTGATACTGATTGTCATGATAAATGTATCAGTAGGTCAATTCTCACAGTTCCCTGCTGGAACCTCTGGTTCTGAATATGACTTTGGTCACTAAGAACTAGGAGAATATTCTCTAGGGAGTTGGCACTAAGGTGTACTGCTATTGCAGACTACAGTGGAAATTATGCGGGAATTTCTATCAGACATTGAATCCTAACTATAAACAGGGGGTATTTGCCTCAAGATACTTTTTGAGAAGTTCTATGACATTTTAGACAATGAGGTATAAACATTTCACCTTTGTAAAATGACAGATGGAGAAATTCTTGAAAACCCCTCTCAGGTGCTTTGGCTCCATCTCTCTACTCATAATCTAAACGGAGGCACAGTTTAGTGGTCTCAAGAATAGGAAATAACTCGTTTTTGGTAGAAACACTTCTCATGGATACAAACTATACAAGCAGACACATGAAATTCCCTTCCTTTGTCAGACCTCAGTATTTACTACTGGTTCCTTATGAGTCCCTGTCTGTCTCCGGGGACCAAAGGGAATAGAACCTTCCTTAAGCATTTCAGGAGTCCCTTTGGAGATGATCGGTACGAACTTTTAATTGTTGTTTTATCATTAGCAACTGAGCCATAAAGATTTCCACAAATAATCACAGTTCTCCAAGCCTGTCTCACATCGCAGATACAGGTGAAAAGATAATTGTAGTTTTGAGGGGTCATGAGGTCACAGAATCACAAACCCCTATCTAGGGGTCTGGCTGGGTCCCTGTCCGCAGCTTGCCATTTCCTTCTCCAATGCTTGAAAGTGAAAAGTGAAAATGAAGTCGGTCCCCCACAGGAGCAGCTTGATGTGACCAGCACTCTGAACCCAATATCCGGGCTATGTGAGGATATCAAGTGAGTATTTTCTGTTTCAGCTTGTGGGCAAGAATCTGCAAGAAACAGGTGCTTTCAGGAGTCTGGGTTGGTGACCATTCAGGAAAACGAAGTGTTCTGACTCAAAGTAATGCAGTGCCAAAGCAACACTGGAAGGAGGAAGAATTCAAAAAATGTAATGGAGCTATTAAAGAGAGATTGGGTGCTACCAGATGTCAATTCGCAATGCCTCCTAACATATCTTAGTGTAATTCTTTTTGAAAAATATTTATTTATTTGGCTGTACTGGATCTTTGGAGAAGGCAATGGCACCTCACTCCAGTACTCTTGCCTGGAAAATCCCATGGACAGAAGAGCCTGTTAGGTTGCAGTGTGAGGGGTTGCTAAGAGTGGGACATGTCTGAGCCACTTCATTTTCACTTTTCACTTTCAAGCATTGGAGAAGGAAATGGCAACCCACTCCAGTGTTCTTGCCTGGAGAATCCCAGGGACGGGGGAGCCTGGTGGGCTGCAGTTTATGGGGTCGCACAGAGTCGTACGCGACTGAAGTGACTTAGCTGCAGCAGCAACTGGATCTTACTTGTGCTATATGGGATTTAGTTCCCTGATCAGGGATCAAACCAAGGCACCTCCCCCAAGTCCTGACCCCCCACCCCCCACCCCCGCCCTCGCCGAAGCTAGCATTGAGAGCCAGATGTCTTAGTCACTGGACCACCAAGGAAATCACAGTGTAATTTTTTTGACAGTGATTGTTATTTTAGAATCCAAGTGATATGAAACCTAACGTTTAGTGTAACTAATGACTGGAATTGTAGAGATATATGGGAAATTATGGAGTACCTTACAGAAATCATACATTTTGGGGGTTATGATATGTGTGCCAACAGTACCCCCATGAGTAATAAATCTATAGGAATGATATTTATTAGAAACAGTGTATACATTTGACAATAGTGTGCTTAGTCCATCAGACGTGTCTGACTCTTTGCAACGCCATGGACTGTAGACAGCCAGGTTCATCTATCCATGAAAGTCTCCAGGCAAGAATAGTGGAGTGGCTAGCCATATCCTTCTCCAGGGGATCTTTCTGATCAAGGTATCGATCCCTGGTTTCCTGCATTGTTGGCAGGTTCTCTACCATCTGAACTACCAGAAACCAGTAGAAATACCTTCTCTGACTCTGGAATTTATAAAGCGCTTAACAGAGACATTGTTTCCTATTGAAAAATCCATAAATGGGTGACTTGGGTCAGACCATTTTCCAGAAGTAACTTCAGAAATGGGTTTCAGATGGCAGCTATCAGGCATAAAAGCCTAGTGTGTCCTATTCTCTGATTTGAAAATATTCTCAAAATTTATAGTTGTATAACTTCATTTTACAAAATAAAAATCACTTTCTTAAAATGTCATTTTCTTTAAATGTGATACATTAATGTTTCAGATATCTTGACTTCCGCTCAACACTTTTAATGTCACATTAATTAACAGATCAGTTTATAATTTGGAATTCAGTTCAGTTCAGACACTCAGTTGTGTCTGACTCTTTGCAACCCCATGAATCACAGCAGGCCAGGCCTCCCTGTCCATCAGCAACTCCCTGAGTTCACTTAAACTCATGTCCATCGAGTCAGTGATGCCATCGAGCCATCTCATCGTCAGTTGTCCCCTTCTCCTCCTGCCCCCAATCCCTCCCAGCGTCAGACTGTTTTCTAATGAGTCAGCTCTTGGCATAAGGTAATCAAAGTACTGGAGTTTCAGGTTCAAAATCCTGCACTCAATGTGCCAGCACATTTGGAAAATTCAGCCCTGGCTTCAGGACTGGAAAATATCAGTTTTGATTCAAATCTCAAAGAAAGGCCATGCCAAAGAATGGTCAAACTGAAGCACAGTTGTTGCACTCATCTCACATGCTAGTAAAGTAGTGCTCCGAATTCTCCAAGCCAGGCTTCAATAGTATGTGAACCAAGAACTTCCAGATGTTCAAGCTGGATTTCGAAAAGGCAAAGGAACCAAAGATCACATTTCCAAGATCCCTTGGATCATAGAAAAAGAGAGTTCCAGAAAAACCTCTACTTCTGCTTCATTGACTATGTTAAAACATTTGTGTGGATCACAAGAAACTTGGAAAATTCTTAAAGAGATAGGAAAGCCAGAACACTTTAGCAGTCTCCTGAAAAATTACGATGCAGGTCAAGAAGCAACAATTAGAGCTGAACATGAAACAGATTGGTTCCACATTTCGAAAGGAGTACATCAAGGCCGTATGTTCTCACATTGCTTATTTAACTTAAATGCAGAGTATTTAGTATTTAAGCTAAATGCACGGCTGGGTGAGGCACAAGCTGGAACCAAGATTGCTGGGAGAAATATCAATAACCTTAGATATGCAGATGACACCACCCTTAAGGCAGAAAGTGAAGAGGAACTAAAGAATCTTTTGATGAAAGTGAAACAGGAGAGTGAAAAAGCTGGCTTCAAACTCAGCATTCAGTACATGAAGATCATGAAACCCAGTCCCATCACTTCATAGAGTGGACTTCAATAGATGGAGAAACAATGCAAAGAGTGACGGACTTTATTTTCTCGGGCTCCAAAATCACTAGAGATATTGGCTGCAGCCATGAAATTAAAAGGCGCTTGTTTCTTGGAAGAAAAGCCATAACCAACCTAGCGAGCATATTAAAAATCGAAGTCATTACTCTATTAACAAGGGTCTGTATAGTCAGAGCTATGGTGTTTCCAGTAGTCAGGTATGGATGTGAGAGTTAGACCATAAAGAAAAGTGAGCGCTGAAGAATTGATGCTTTTCAACTGTGGTGTAGGAGAAGACTCTCAAGAATCCCTTGGACAGCAAGGAGATCATAACAGTCAATCCTAAAGGAAATCAGTCCTGAATATTCTTTGGAAAGACTGATACTGAAGCTGAAGCTCCAATAGTTTTGGCCACCTGATGCGAAGAACTAACTTATTGGAAAAAGCCCTGTTGGTGAGAAAGATTGAAGAGAGGAGGCGAAGGGGACGACAGTGGATGAAAATGGTTGGATGGCATCACTGACTCAATGGAATCGAGTTTGAGCAAACACTGGGAGTTGGTGATGGACAGGGAAGCCTGGCATGCTGCAATCCATGGGATTGCAGAGAGTTGGTCACAACTGAACTGAACTGAACTAAGTTCTACTTTTCACCTTTTTAATAAAAAGACTTAACATTTTTACAAGTCTGTAACCTGTATTAGGCTCATTGTACTTATGGTTCCATGAAAATACTCATCATGGCATGAATTTTGATGTATATAAACGTGTATTATAGACATGAATTTTATTTATTTTTATAATTTCATCTTATGTATGTTTTACTGCCGGGGTCCAGCCCCTGTTGCATCCAGGGATTCCCTCGGGAGGACGGCATCGGCGACTGAGAGAAATAAAGAGATAAGGAAAGAATTTTGCAGTTAAGAAAATAGAGGAGAGAAAAGAGGCTGATATTCCTTGGTTTACCCAGAATACCAGTAAAGCACCAGCACAAGACTTGCTCTGTTCACGTAGGCTTAAGGCGCCCTCTGAAATAGCTGAATGTGCCCCACCTTAGGCACCTTCTCCAGTGGGTCTTAGAAGCCCAGGCAGGAAAGTGATCACAGAGGGCCCCTGCGCTGCAGGGAATCAGCCTGAAAAAGGAAAAGGAAAGAGAAAGAACGACATGGGGAGACCAAGCTTCGGTGGGCAAAGCCCACACTTTATTTTCCAAAGTAGTTTTTATACCTTAAGTTGTGCATAGAGGATAATGGGGGTGGGGTAGAGTCGTGCAAGGTCAGCGGAGCTTAACCCTTATTAAAGCCAGGCTTTCTTCCTGCAAACTTGTCATGTGCAAAAGCTTTAGGTGATTTACATCATCTTCTGGCCAGGAGGCCTGTTAACATTTTATGACCCTTTCTTCAGAAAACTTATTTTTCTCTAAAGGTGATTATTCTAAAGTCAGGCACCACCCTCTCAAAGCATTAGATAAAGTTGCATTCCTATAGGGCAAAAGTGTGGTGGGTTATAACAAGAAAAGAATTAACCCAAGGGTCCAAGGTTACAAACATTAAAGCTACTACTTACATTTCTATATACCAACTATATTAATCAATACACTCCCAGAGACATAATAGGTAAGGGATATGGAAACTTGGCAGCAAGCATCAGCTCAACAAAGAAATCCTCTACTAGTTCTATTCTAACAATTTTCACTCTCTGAGAAGCTCTGCATTGTTAGAATATCTTAAGCTTCCCTGCCTCTTGTGGTTGGGAGGCTATGAACAATGACATGTGTAGCTGCAGGAATCTGAACAAACCTGTCAGGCAAGCTAGAAAGTCATCAGAGGGGTTTGAATTGAAACATTCCTATTATGCCCAGGAGACTTTTTCTTATTTTTTTTTTTTTCCAGGAGACTTATTAACTAGAGCTCTAAATTGATTTTCTTCAGAGAAAGGTGATCAGGGATAGCCCCCCGTTAATGTCAGAAGAGGTGGTGAAGGTCGTGAAATAGTAACACAGACAGATTTTGGTTTTGGGGTAGATCCTTGGGTAGGTCCGGTGGGACCCTTGAGTTCTTATTCACCTTTGCATGTCAGATCCTCTCCACATGACCTTTGTCATGGGTGGAAACTCCCGTGCTGGCTCCTAGCATTTTACCAAGATTTTTTAAAAACTTTGATTCACTTGGTATGTACAAAGTTGGGAAGATAGTCGCCATTATACTAACTCATTTGCTGAAAAAAAAAAAAAAAATCATCTTTTCACTACCGCTTTGTAATGCAGTATTTATCCTCCTTTCCACCATTGCAGTGAACTTATCAATCACATCCACCTATTTCTACTTTATTATCAAACTTTCATTTATTGTAACTAAATGGTATGCTTTAATATTGTTTCCTGAATATTTTTACTCTTACTTTATCTTTACCCTGTGTGGACTTAAAAATCATCTTGTGTAGTTTAGAATATAATCATGGTATCTTTACTGATATTACATTCATTTGTTCCTTCCCTAGGGATCGAACACTCGTCTCCTGCTTGGCAGGTGGAATCTCTACCATTGAACCACCAGGGCATGACTTTTAAATCCTCATTGATATTCCTTTAAGTTTTTTCACTGTTACACATTCAAATATCAGACACTTGTTTTACAGGAAGAAATAGAAATTCTTCTTTTTCAGTGGCATCTAAGGTAAATGAAGAATACTTAAGAGTATCAATTCCAGTTGATATGGTACAGAGTTCTGCCTCATTTTCTCATGCAGGATTCTCTGGCTCAGAAGAAGATTATTAGTTCCCGGGATTTGACAGAATGGCCCCCGAGGATTTGGCAATAGGAGTGATCTTTTTATTGCAGACTACGGCAGGGATTATGGGGAATTTCTGTCTTGTTTACCATTTTCACTCCCTTTATTTCGAAGGAGGCAAATGTCGGTCCACACATTGGATTCTCATGCACGTGACTCTAGCCAAACTCTTAGTTGTTCATTTGAAAGGAATTCCTGAAACACTGGCAGCTTTGGATGCACACTTGCTTTTTCCGTTCCAAGAGTTGGCAGAGGTGTGTCCATTGGCACCATCTTCCTCTTGAGTGCCTTTCAGGTGATCATCATTTCTAGTGACTCCAGGTGGGCAGAGCTTAAGAGAAAAGCTCCCAAATATGTGGGCACCTTCAGTATCCTCTGCTGGATCTTCAGCATGATTATCAGTATTTTGGTTCCATTTTAAATGACTGCCAAGTGGAAGGACACAATCAATACAGAGAATATAGATCATGCCTAGTGTTATTTCTGGCGTGCTGCCCCAAGGCCACAGATGTAAAGCCTTGCACCAAGAACACAGAAGAGGAGCTCAGAGTCAAGGACACTTTCAAAGCTGACTATCCTCCTCTGTAACCTTTTAAAAAGCCCACTGATAGTCATACCAGACTTCCAAACTCCCAGTGGGGCAAAGATGCCCACTCCAGTAAGCACCCTATAGTGCCCCAACCAATCACCTAACACCAACCATCCAGCAGCAATTTTGCTTTGAGGCTGTAAAAATTGGCTATTAGCTCATGGAAACTGTCGGCATCCCCTGGTCTGTGCAGATGTGGGCCCATTGCACTCGCACTGCCTGCTTTATCTCTGCCCTTTGTTTTTAATAAACTCACTCCTTTCTGAAATGGCCTGTGTCTGGAAATCCTTTTCCAACCTGCACTCAGAGTGCCTCACCGCTTATGGCTGATTGACAATGTTGTACAGCAGAAAGGAACACAGCACTGTAACAATGTAGAAGGGTGGGATGGGGAGGGACATGGGAGGGAGGCTCAGAAGGGCGGGGACACGGGTGTACCTATGGCTGATTCTTGTTCATGTTTGACAGAAAACAACAAAATTCTGTAAAGCAATTATCCTTCAATGGAAAAATTTTAAAAAGATTAAAAAACTCAAAAGCTAAAAATATATACATTTCAAAAGAAAAAAAAAATTCCATTTTTAGGAAAAATTTTAAAACAATTGCCCAGTGGATACAAATCTGCCAGCAAGTGCAGGGGATATGGGGCTGAACCCTGGCCCAGGAATATTCCACACGCTGCAGGGCAACTTAGCCTGTGCAGCACAACTACTGAGCCTGTGTGCTGCAACTACTGACGCCTAGAGCCGTGCTTCACAGAAAAAGCCACTGCAATGAGAAGCCCATGCAGCACACCTAGAGGAAGCCTGCACACAGCAACAGACAAAAATTTTTAAATGTTTAAAATATCAGGGACAAAAATAACTCAATCACAAATTGGACCAAGACCTCATATCTCCAAAGAAGACATTTCGATGGGCAAGAGCCAAATGAAAGACACTCAGCATCAGTAATTATTATAAAATGGAAAACAAAACTACAATGAGGTATCACCTCATTCTAGTCAGAATAACCATTATCAAAATGCCCACTAAAGATAAAATAAAGGCTGAAGAGGCTATGGAGATCAGGGAACCTCCTACATGACTGAAGGGAATGGAAGCTGGTGCAGCCGCTAGGGAGGACAGTGTGGCAGTTCCTTGACAAACGCAACCTCCTGACATGTAAGGAAATAAAGTCCATGAAAAGTCGACAAAACAGATTAGTTGACAACTCTGTAAATTCGTGGTAAATCATCTGCAATGCTGATATTCTCACTTTTGATCTATCATTCCCAAATTCTTTAAATAAATATGCACTAAAACTCCTACACTTGCACATTCTATATTAGTTTTCTCACTGCTAATGTATGTACCTTCAGATATTTATATATTACATTCAATGTATGTCAAAGGCACGAGGAAACCGTTCCTTTAAGCCTAGATGAGAGACATGTGCTGAGAATTTTACATGTGGTAAAATTTTATGAATCTTAGTTCAGAATTTTGCAATCATGTTTTTTAATTGTCCTTTCTGTGATTTTGTTAAATTTATATTTGCTAAAATGATCCCATGGAAAGTCTTAGTTCAACAGAAGAAGAAAGGATAATTGAAGCTGGTGAGTTTATGAGAGAATTCACAGCAAGCCTTGAGGGACCCTGTGGAAGGTCAAGGCTAGAACCAGGCCCAGACAGTGCCAGTAAGTGGGACTCAGGCTTATAAGTTGACCCTGGGTGAAATCCTCTGGGCTCCACAGACTGAAGGTGAATCGGTCTCTTCAGACCAAGACGAGCAGGATTCTGATGAGCTCTGTGAGGGTGTCATTGAACGGGGACCTGTGAAGTAGAACCTGGGGATGAGCAAGACCGCTGATCACAATCTTAACACTTCATTCATTACAATCAATTGAAACACTAGAAACCATTCACTTTTATTAATAACCATGTGTTAATTTCACACAGGGTTGAAATTAAACATTTTACAATCCACAGTATGATCCAGGATTAAATCAGATTAAAAGCACAGAGAAATACTCATTTTTCTGATAAAAGGATGTGAGGATCATTATGTTTATGACTTCCAAAACAAACCCTAGGAAACACTTAGTAAACAAGAAATACACTAATTACATGCCTTTTCTGGAAAGGGTTTCTAATACATTTCTAGGTTATCACAGAAGCTGTCTTTATTTCAACATTGTCAAGTCATATACTTCACTTATGCTCATATTATAAAGATAAATCAATATTGTAGTGAACTGTGATTGTGTTCTTAAAGTTCAAGTGATATAAGTAATGACAATTTAGAACCAACTTTTGGAGAAGTTCCCTGGTGGTCCAGTGGCTAAGACTCTGCATTCCCAATGTAGGGGGTCTGGGTTCAATCCCTGGTCAGGGAACTAGGTCCCACATGCTGCAACTAAGATCTGATGTAGCCAAATAAATAAATAGTAAACAAAAAACAATAGAACCAACTTCTTTTTTACTTTAATACATGGAAAGATTTCATGATCACTTATATTATGGCAACCTCCCAGGATACTTCATATGAATAACAAACACCTTCACTTAGATGTTCATTGTACATTTTACATTACGGTATTGATGAAAGTGAAAGAGGAGAGTGAAAAAGCTGGGTTAAAGCTCAACATTAGAAAACTAATATCAGGGCATCCGGTCCGATCACTTCATGGGAAGTAGATGGGGAAACAGTGGAAACAGTTTTTAAACAGACTTTATTTTTTTGGGCTCCAAAATCACTGCAGATGGTGACTGTAGCCATGAAATTAAGACACTTAGTCCTTGGAAGGAAAGTTATGATCAACCTTGATAGCATACCTAAAAGCAGAGACATTACTTTGCCAACAAAGGTCCGTCTAGTCAAGGCTATGGTTTTTCCAGTGGTCATGTATGAATGTGAGAGTGGGACTATGAAGAAAGCTGAGCACCGAAGAATTGATGCTTTTGAACTGTGGTGTTGGAGAAGACTCTTGAGAGTCCCTTGGACTGCAAGGAGACCCAACCTGTCCATCCTAAAGGAGATCAGTCCTGGGTGTTCATTGGAAGGACTGATGCTAAAGCTGAAACTCCAATACTTTGGCCACCTCATGTGAAGAGTTGACTCACTGGAAAAGATCCTGATGCTGGAAGGGACTGGGGGCAGGAGGAGAAGGTGATGACAGAGGATGAGATGGCTGGATGGCATCACCGATTCGATGGACATGAGTTTGGATAAACTCCGGGTGTTGTTGTTGGATAGGGAAGCCTGGCCTGCTGTGGTTCATGGGGTCGCAAAGCATTGGACATGACTGAGTGACTGAACTGAACCGAACTGATCCTTCATCTTCTAATGGAAAATAGGTAGAAATGGTTGCAACACAACATAAAAAGGCTAATCTTGGAAGCATAAACCGTCAAAAACTTTTTTTCGTTCACACTAGAAACAAAGCATAGTATGGATTATATGAGCAGTGAATTACATTCATTTTGCTTTTCAACTAATCTCAAATCAAGTCATTGTAAACAAAGATACATTGCTAATAAGTGTAGCCTTCTAACTGTCAACCTTTATCTCACGATCCTGGGTAATATATCCATTTTCTGTTTTTTAACTATGAATTGCTCTCTACAGTAATTCTCCATCTACAGAAAATTTAGAAAAGAGGATTGATGAAATACTTTCTAGTATGCAATCTCTGTAATTTATTTCAATTTGATTTTTGATTAAATACTTTTCTACATATTTGTTACAACATTTCCATAGGTGTCTTGTATAAACTCTTGTTTTCTGATGTATGTTTAGGGCAAACATCTTCCATCACTTGATCCATCACTCTCCAGCATGTGTTCGGAGATGTTTAGTGAGATGACCACTATGACTAAAGGCTTTGATACAATCTGTACATTTATAAGGTTTCTCTGCAGTATGCATTTGCTGATTTTCAGAAATTGTTGAGTTGTGATTAAAGGCTTTGCCACATTCTGTACATTTATAAGGTTTCTCTCCAGTATGAATTCGCTGATGTTGAGTAAGATGCGAGCAACGGATAAATGCTTTGTACATTCTGTACACTTGAAAGGTTTCCTTCCTGTATGACAGAGGAAGGTGAGTGAGCTACACCATGGCCAACAAGAGGCGTCGTAAGGTCGAGGGTAGTAAGAGGCCAAAAGCACAGGTACTTAGGGGCGGGGCCAGTGGGGGCGGAGCCTTGCCTCCCCTCACCCCCTCTCCTGTCAATTTTGGGTCTGTTGGTCCTTCTGTCCAGTTGTGCTTCCTTTCTCTACCTTTTGATGCCTTTAAATCTCTTGGATTCCTTCTGGAGCAGAGCTGCTTCCTGCCTGTTCTAACTAGTGTTTCAGACAATTAAGGCAAAAGAGAAAAATTTTGAGAGGTGTCTCTATGGGAATCCGAGGTGTTTTCAGCAAGTTGAAAAACGGGGAAAATTCAAAAGCCCTTTTTGTGAGTGTGTGAAGATGGGTGTCTCCTCAGTGACGAAAAGTAGAACGTGATCACTTCAGCAGCAGCCGCAACAACAATTAACAGAAGCAATCTGTGTATCAACAGACTCTGGCAGGAGTAACGGTATGTCACTTCTGTGGTTATGTTATAAACAACAATGTGGGTCCGGTCTCCCTCTTTCTTTCTGGACTCACTTCCTAAGAGAAAAGCCAACTGCCCTGTTGTAAGTAGGTCTCTGGTTACAGTTTCCTCCCAACGGTTCATCTGAGTGATTCAATTCAGTTCAGTCGTCAGTCGTGTCCGACTCTTTGGGACCCCATTGAGTCAGTGATGCCACCCAACCATCTCATCCTCTATTGTCCCCTTCTGCTCCTGTCTTCAACCTTTCCCAGTATCAGGGTCTTTCCTAATGTCACTTATTCGCATCAGGTGGCCAAAGTATTCGAGTTTCACCTTCAGCAACAGTCCTTTCAATGAATATTCAGGACTGATTTCCTTTACGATGGACTGGTTGGATCTCCTTGCTCTCCAAGGGACTCAGAGTCTTCACCACCACAGTTACAAAGGATCAATTCTTCAGTGCTCAGCTCTCTTTATAGACCAACTCTCCCATTCATACATGACCCCTGGAAAAACCATACCCTTGACTACACGGACATTTGTTGGCAAAATAATATCTGTGCTTTTTAATATGCTGTCTAGGTTGGTCATAACTTTTCTTTCCAGGAATAAACATCTTTAAATTATATGGCTGCAGTCACCATCTGCAGTGATTTTGGAACCACAAAAAATAAAGTCTGTCACTGTTTCCATTGTTTCCCGTCTATTTCCCATGAAGTGTTGAGACCAGATGCCATGATCTTAGTTTTCTGAATGTTGAGTTTTAAGCGAACTTTTTCACTCTCCTCTTTCAGTTTCATCAAAAGGCTCTTTAATTCTTCTTTGCTCTCTGCCCTAATGGTTGTGCCATCTGCATTCCTGAGATTATTGGTATTTCTACCAGCAATCTTGATTCCAGCTTGTGCTTCATGCAGTCCAGCATTTCTCATGATGTACTCTACATATGAGTTAAATAAACAGGGTGACCCATGCTTAGGGTGGGTCCAAGAGCAATGCCAATAATAGGATCACACAAGAGCTTGCTAGAGCATGAAAGGTGACACACAGAGCACACCCCGTGGAGAATATTTTGCGAGGAGAAATATTCAGTGGCTTCTCTCCCAGTGGGTGTGCCCCGATCCCACCAGCCTCGCACCACAGATCAGAAACACAGCTCAGAAACAGATCTGGGGCTCTATTCCACCAACCAGGGAGAGGTATCACCACAGAGAGGGCAGTGAAAACCACAGAGCAATTGGGAAGATCCCCTCAATATCCAGGGCAAGCTCTGGTCATAGTAATCCAATCAAAGCCCAGATCGAGGGGATAAGGGCACAAACCTCTGGATCAACTTCACCCACCAAGTTGCAGACACCAGACAGAGGACTAACTGGGCTCCTGTAGCCGTCAAAACAGAGATCACAGACAGAAAACTGGACAAAATGAGATGGCAAAGAAATAGGTTATATAGAGGAAAGCAACATCAAACCCTACAAGAACCACTAAATGAAGAGAAGATAAGCAATCTAAAAATTACTTCTTGCTTTGAGTCATCTTAAGTGAAGACACCGGACGTTTTCACAAATCCTAGGCTCCTGATAATTCTTTAATCCACTTCTTTTCAAACATGTTTCTGAGAGTGCTCTATTAGATGTTTCAATCTAAAAATCATAAATGATAGTGACAGAAAACGAATCAGAAACTGAGGACACGTAAGACAGTGTCCGAGGAAGTGGATTACAAATAAGATAAACTAAATAAAGTGCTAGTTCTTAAGAAATTAAATAAGAAGAGAGCCTTTTAAAAATATGGTTGAAACACAGGGAAGTGTACTCATAGCTCTGTGGAGACCAAAGTGGTACGGAAATCAATAGAATGGGGAAGACTGTAGATCTCTTCACGGAAATTGATATACCAAGGGAACTTTTCATACAAAGATGGGCACAATAAAGGACAGAAATGGTATATGGACCTAACAGAAGTGGAAAATATTAAGAAAAAGGGACAAGAATACAAGGAGAGATATACAAAAAAAATCATAATGACCAATAAAACCAGGACCGTGTGATGACTCAGCTAGAGACAGATATCCTGGAGTCTGAAGTCAAGTGGGCCATGGGAAGGATCATTATGAATAAAGCTAGTGGAGGTGATAGAATTCCAGTTGAGCTCTTTCAAGTCCTAAAAGATGATGTTGCTCAAGTGCTGCACACATTATGCCAGCTAATTTGAAAACTCAGCAGTGGCCACAGGACTGGAAAAGGTCAGTTTTCATTCCAATCCCAAAGAAAGGCAATGCCAAAGAATGACGAAACTAGCACACAATTGCACTCATTTCACATACTACAAAAGTAAGGTTCAAAATTCTCCAAGCGTGGCATCAACAGTGTGTGAACCGAGAACATCCAGACGTTCAAGCTGGATTTACAAAAGGCAGAGGAACCAGAGGTTAAATTGCCAACATACATTGAATCATAGAAAAAGCAAGAGAGTTCCAGAAAAACATCTACTTATGCTTTATTGACTACGCCACAGCCTTTGACGGTGTGGATCAAAACAAAGTGGAAATTCTTAACAAGATGGGAATACCAGACCACCTTACCTGCCTCCTGAGAAATCTGTATGCAAGTCAAGAAGAAAGAGTACTGGAGATGGAACAATGGACTAGTTGCAAATTGGGAAAGGAATATGTCAAGACTGCCTATTGTCACCCTGCTTATTTAACTTATATGCAGTGTACATCATGCAGGAGCTCTCAGCTCGGTGCCTGGGTTGGGAAGATCCCCTAGAGAAGGGAATGGCTCCCCACTCCAGTATTCTGGCCTGAAGAAGTCCATGGATTGTATAGTCCATAGGGTCATAAAGAGGGCTTTTGAACTGCAGTGTTGGAGAAGACACTTGAGAGTCTCTTAGACTGCAAGGAGATCACACCACTCTATTCTAAAGGAAATCAATCCTGGATATTCGTTGGAAGGACTGATGCTAAAGCTGAAGCTCCAATACTTTGACCATCTGATGTGAAGAACTGATGCATTGGAAACATCCTGATGCTGGGTAAGACTGAGGGCAGGAGGAGAAGGGGACAACAGAGGATGAGATGGTTGGATGGCATCACTGACTTGAACGTGAGTTTGAGCAGGGTCTGGGAGTTGGCGATGGACACGGAAGCCTGGCATGCTGTAGTCCATGGGGTCCCAAAGAGTTGGACACGACTGAGCATCAGAACTGAACTGACTGATCGGTATAATTGATTCTCTTTGCTATACAGTAGTACAAAATTGTAAAACAGCTATATTCCAATTAGAACTTTTTAAGCTAATTTCTTTATATAATCTAGAAATGTTTATAACTTGAATCAAATATTAATAATATGGTGTGAAATGTGCTAAGCATTTATGCCAGTTCATTTTAAAATTCTATGAGGTAATTGAATATAGTAAATATTTTTGCATTTTAGAATTGGAGCAAATACACTTAAGATATTTAATATGAGATCATATAAGGAAAAGAGAAACTTTGTAGTCAACCTGAGATGTGCAGTCTTTCATTTTCGGGAGGTTTTGCTTTCTGTAGTGAAAAAAGCTTTTGAGTTTGAAATTTATTTAGAAGGTCCTTCTAGCTCCCAGTGGATAGGAAGTTATAAATCAGAAAACAAAATCCTGTCCCCAGTATTCCTAGACATTTAGCAGTTTGTCTACCACTTCACTCACACATTTTTGCCTGGAGGTACAAAGAAACTTTAAAAGGACTGTCATACAGTTACCCAAAATGGGCACAGTTTTCCTAGGACCCCTAAGAAATGGAAGAGCAACCAATGAATGCAGTTTCTCACAAGACAAGAGGAGACTTTTAGTTCACACTGTGATGAAGGAAAGTAATCACTGGAGATGAATTTATGAATGATTTAAGAGACAGACTAGGGCAGGTGATACATTTCTATGGCAGCAGTGGACACAAACCCAGGTTTTCCAAAATCATTTCCACTGAAGATGATCTTCCAAAACCACCTGACAAAGGATGACTTCCTCTAGCTCCTTGGACCTCTTATCTGAGTCATCATCTCCAGCCATTCATACCGACCTGGGAATATGGCTGTTGCCTCCATTCTCCTTATAGTCCTGGGATTGCTCAGTTGCTCCAGAAAGGTAATGAGGTCCAGCTTAGAGCCCACAAGACTTGTTCATCAGAGAAACGAATATTTGTGTTTCAGAGACTCATCAGTGTCCAATCCAATATGTGTTCAGTTGAGACAAGAACGCAAGAGACAATGTTAATACAGCCTGGAAAATGATTTCCCCAAATCCTTTATTCAAATCACCTATATAACACTAACAAATACATAACATCAGATCCTGAGATACTGGTCAAGTACTACGAAGGCAAAGTAAGTGTGTAACTGTGAAATTAAGAAAAGGTGTGCCTCTGGGATGACCCAGAGGGATGGTATGGGGAGTGAGGTGGGAGGGGGGTCCAGGATGGGGAACACGTGTACACCTGTGGTGGATGCATGTTGATGTATGACAAAACCAATACAATATTGTAAAGTAAAAATAATAAAAAAAAATAATCTAAAAAAAAGGGGAAAAAAAAATAAAAAATAACAGGGGTGTCTATTTAATACTACAGAGCTTAAACAATTACCACTAACCTAGAATGTAGTGATAGGTTCCAGTGAAGGGTGTCAGATTCATGATCTCCAAACAAGAAGATTTCACTTTGGGACCACAGACCAGGCACCAGGGTTGATGGCTCAAGAGCATTTGTGTAGCAGAGTTTTATTAAAGTGAAAAAGGGACAGAAGTTTCTGACGTAGACATCAGAAGGGGGTGGAGAGTGACCCCTTGCTAGTCTAAACAAGGGAGCTATTTACTTTTTTAATCAGTAATTACAATAAATCAAAAGAATGTCTCAAGGTTGTAAAAATTTTACCAGACCCACTCCCACAATCCTAAAGGAAATCGGTTCTAAATATTCATTGGAAGTACTGATGCTGAAACTAAGACTCCAATACTTTGTCAAGATGATGGAAAGAGCTGACTTATTTCAAAAGACCCTGATGCTGGGAAAGATTGAAGGCTGGAGGAGAAGGGGACGACAGAGGATGAGACGGCTGGATGGCATCACCGACTCAATGGGTTTGAGTAAACTCCGCGAGTTGGTGATGGACAGGGAGGCTTGGTGTGCGGAGGTCCATGGGTTGCAAATAGTCAGACAAGACTGAGCAACTGAACTGAACTGAACCAGACCCTCTCCCATAATATAAATTCTAAGATATCAGGATTAGCCAGAATGTTTTCAGGAAGGAGAAACTGTGCTCAAGCAGGATACATTTTGTTATATAATCCCTAGTACAGAGTTTAAACCGAGTTTTTTGTTGTTTAATCATCAGTTCTGGGCTTAAAGAAAAAGTCCTGTGTCTAAGACTCATAAAGACATAAAAAAGTCATTTTATGTGTCTAAGACCAAGGAATGTAAAGGGAAAGAAGGTATTTGTCTTTTCCTCCTTTAGAATTGCAGACCCGTATCTCCTTCTTGAGAGTCCCAGACCACCCCCCTCCCCCTTCCTCCTCGGGACCCTGGACTTCTTATCAACCTGCCTAGAAATTGACTCACAGGAGGCAGAGTACATCAAGGAAGAAAAAGGTTACCAGCATAATGAATTATCCTGAAGCCTTTCTTTCCAAATTCATACATACCCATTTCCCTTAGAAAGGAGAGATTTCAAACTATTGTGGGAATCAGAAATTTTCAGAAACATTCTAGAAATGATGGAACCAAAACCCAGTAGGTAGATAAGGGATTCTGGAAGGAAGCTGTCATCATCCAAGCAGGCCAGCTTCCTAGAGTTCTCTCACATCACGTCCCTGTACAGTGCCCATGGAAAATTTTGTGAAAAACTCTGGACCACTGAATTGAGTCACTGGGCTTCCCAGCTGGCTCAGTGGTAAAGAATCTGCCTTCCAGTGCTGGAGATGCGGCTTCAGTCTCGGGGTGGAGAGAATCCCGGGGAGGAGGAAATGGCAACCCACTGCAGAATTCTTGCCTGGAAAAATCCCATGGACAGAAGAGAGTTGATTCTATGTATAATGGCACTTTCAAACTCTGTCCTAAATATCTAAATGGCATGCAGGTGCTAAGTCATCACTGCATTTCCCAACGTCCTTAAAATCCCAACACCAAACCACATCCCAGTGGGAGTGAGGATAGGAGTGACTGCAAATGCTGATCTCTCACAAAAAGAATATTTTCAACAGTTGAATGTCGCTGATTGACGTTGAGAACTCATCATGCTCCACAGAAAGTGAGGCTGCAGACAAAAGAGAAAAGGCTCTGGGACACAAGGAAGTAGTCTAAAGGGCTGATCTGCACTATCATAAGAAGAAATAGGAAAAAATAAGATGATAATAAATGCCCGGGAAGAAAAATTAGAAGCAGAGAGCTAAAGGCTTGCATATTCTCATTCGGGCATTTTAGGAGGAAAGCAGACACAGCCTGAGACCCAGGACAGGATATTTACCTGAGCTGCCATTTCCTCCCCTTCTTCCTCCTGCTCTGTCTTCTCTGGGGATATTACGCGGCAAACGCACTTCTGAGTTTTGAGAAAATACCTTGGAGGGCATCAACACAACTTTCTAACCTGCAACCACCGCTCCTACAAACACAAGGATTTTGAAAAGCTGAGAAGACCGACCTCTCCTGTCCTCTGTCTCAGGAGAGATTCAGGGACAATCAATTCCTACCTAGAGACCAGCCTGTGAACTCATTTCTTGATTGTTCTTTCCCCATAGAGAACTCCTAACACTCTGCTCACACAGATGATGTGAGCTGACTGACTTCTCCGGTCCAAATCCAGCTAGACCAACCCTGCTGCCTCTCCTCAGACTGACTCCGGGGCTCAGCTCTAAGATGGACCAGATGGACCAGGAGCCACGTCCTTAACCCGGGCCTCTGCTTAGAATCTCCTGGAACACTTCCTACAAACCACACTGATGCTCCCACAGGACCACATAGAACTCTGTTGGGAGGGCATCAGTGAGGTCATTTCTGAAACGGGTCACGTAATCCTGATGGGAAACCAGAAGGAAACCACTTGGCTAGAGATTCTTTCTGAACCATTTCAATGAATACAAATCCCTGGTGGTCAGGTTCCCACTCCAAGAACTTATGAATCTGCAGGTCTACAGTCAGGCCGTGAAAGGAGTCATCAGCAAATCCCATTTTTTTCTGATGTTTCTTCCCCGAAACCAACGTTCCGGAGTCCTGAGCTCAAAATCTCACACTCACCACACCTAAGACCTCTCTGTAGGGGACGATTTAGGGCAGGAATTTCTGAGAGAGGTTAAAGCTAGAATCAGGCAGAGAAAACAGGAGTACTTGGAGTTCAGCTTTTATACTTTACCCTGAGTGAAGTGCCTCAGGCTCTCTAGGCTGAGTGTGGGTTAATTCATTCAAACCAAGTCAAGGATTCCGGTGAGCTTGTGAGCGTGTTGAAAGGTTGTTGTTCAACCAAAAAAGACCCCTGGATTCTTGGCCTCCTGAGGAGAAGAATTCAATCTGGAGCCAGAGATGAGGCTTGATCGCTCAGAGCTTTTGTGTAATAAAGTTTTATTAAAGTATAAAAGAGAATAGAGAAAGCTTCTGACATAGACTTCAGAAGGGGCAGAAAGAGTGCCCCCTCGCTAGTGTTAGCAAAGGAGTTACATACTATTATTTAGTTATTCCAGTGAATCAAAAGACTGTCTGGAGGTTGTAAAGACCTCACTAGGCCCACTCCCATAATTTACATTTTAAGACAACAAGATTAGCCAGAAAGTTTTTTTCCAGAGAGTGTCCTCAAGCAGGAAAAAGCCACGTTTGTCCTTTCTTCCTCCTTGAGAATTCCAGACCCCTCTCTCCTTGGGGACCCCTGGACTTATGAACCTGCCAAGAAATTGACTCTCTCAGTGTGATTGAATGGGGGTCTGTGGATAGACCCTGAGGTCCAGCAAGACTGCTGGTCTCAAGGAAGGGCTTCATCTAGTGCATGTGCTCACAAGACTGGCTGGTGTGAGCTCAAGGACCTGCAGGCTGCCTGATCCCCAGACAGATGCTGAGGCAGCAACATCATGGAGCAGTTTAGGGAAACTGTCAACAATACTCTGTATCATCTTTCTTACTAGAATCATCCCAGTGTCTAAGCAGTTACAAAATGAGAGAGGAGATACAACCTAGAAATGATGGAATGTACATGAAGTTATGAGAAGTTTAAATCCAGTGAGTAAACTAATTTCCCCATATGCCATCTTTGTGTGTTACCGAACAGTTAATTGCGGTCTCTTCACTACAACCTTAAATAAGGTGGGCGAGGTTGCTGTTGGTGGTGGGTTAACATTTCATACATTACAACAACCGAAACAATAAAAGCCATTCACTTTTATGAATAACCATGTATTAAATTTCACACATAGTTGAAATAAAACCTTTTACAATCCGCGGTATGATCCATGATTAAATACAGATCAAAAGTACGGAGAAAGATATTCCTTTGTTGATAGAACGATGTGAGATTTCTGATTTCCATGGCTTACCAAACAAAGACTAGGAAGCACTTAGCAAGCATGATATGCACCAATTCCATGCCTTTTCCAGGAAAGCTTTCTTACGTTTCTAGGTTATTACTGTCCTTATTTCAACACTGTCAAGTAGTAATCATGACTTGTGTTGATATTATAAAGATACATCAATATTGCAGTGAACTGTCATTGTGTTCTTCTTACAAATGAAGGATATTACTATTGAAACATTACAACGAACTTCTGTCTTTCTTTAATACACGGAAAGATTAAATGATCACTTACTTCATGGCAACCTCCAGATATTTCACGTCAACGACAAATACCTCTATTTAAATGTTCATTGTCCATTTTACATTATGCTATCCTCAATCTTCTAATGGAGATTAGATAGAAATGGTTGCAACACAACATAAAAAGGCTAATCTTTAATAAATCATCAAAAACCTATGTTTGCAAACACACTAGAAAGAAAGCATAACGTGGATTATTTGAGTGGTGAATTACATTCAGTTCAAATAATGTCACATCACATCATTATTAACAAGCATATATACATTGCTAAGAACGGTAATGTTCTAACCATCAACCTTCATCTCACGATTCATGCTAAAATATCCATTTTCCACCAGTTTTAACTATGGAGTGCTCCCTGCAGTCATTCTCCTTCAGAGAAACTTCTGAAAAGAAAATTGATGAAATGCCTTCTAGTACGCATATTTCGGAGAAGGCGATGGCACCCCACTCCAGTACTCTTGCCTGGAAATTCCCATGGATGGAGGAGCCTGCTGGGCTGCGGTCCTTGGGGTCGCAAAGAGTCGGAGACGACTGAGCTACTTCACTTTTCACTTTCATGCATTGAGAAGGAAATGGCAACCTACTCCAGTGTTCTTGCCTGGAGAATCCCAGGGACGGGGGAGCCTGGTGGGCTGCCATCTACGGGGTCGCACAGAGTCAGACACGACTGAAGCGACCTAGCAGCAGGAGCACGCATCTTTACTTCGATTTAACTTTTGATTAAATACCTTTCTATATATTTGTTACATCATTTCCATTGGTTTCTTATATAAACTCTTGTGTTTTCTGATGCATGTTTAGGGCAAACGTCTTCCATCACTTGTTCCATTACTAGGGCTTCTCTCAAGTGTGTGTTCTCAGATGTTTAGTGAGACTACTACTATGACTAAAGGCTTTGTCACATTCTGTACATTTATAAGGTCTCTCTCCAGTATGAATTCGCTGATGTTGAGTAACATGTGAGCACTGAATAAAGGCTTGGTCACATTCTATACATTTATACGGTCTCTCCCCAGAATGAATTAGCTGATGTCGAGTAAGAAGTGAGGGACGATGAAAGGCTTTGTTACATTCTTTACATTTATAAGGTTTCTCTCCAGTATGAACTCGAAAATGTGTAGTAAGAATTGAATTCGGATTAAAGGTTTTGCCACATTCTGTACATTCATACGGTCTCTCCCCAGTATGCATTCGCTGATGCTTAGTAAGACTAGAACCCTTAATGAAGGCCTTGCCACTTTCTGTACCTTTGTAACATCTATCCCAAGTATGAATTCGGTGATGTTGAGTAAGGGTGTTTTCGTAATAAAGGCTTTGCCACATTCTTTACATTTATAAGGTCTCTCTCCAGTATGAATTTGCTGATGTTCGGTAAGATGTGAGCCACGATAAAGGCTTTGTTACATTCTTTACATTTATAAGGTCTCTCCACAGAATGAATTCACTGATGTCCAGTAAGATGTGAGGAACGGATAAAGGCTTTGTTACATTGTTTACATTTATAAGGCTTCTCTCCAGTATGAATTCGCTGATGATAGGTTAGCTGTGAGTAGCAGATAAAGGCTTTGCTACATTCTGTACATTTGTAAGGCTTTTCTCCCGTATGAATTCGCCAATGTTGAATAAGATTTGAGTTGTGATTAAAGGCTTTGCCACATTCTGTACATTTATAAGGTTTCTCTCCAGCGTGAATTCTCCGATGTTTAGTAAGAAGTGAGCTATGGTTAAACGCCTTGGTACATTCTGTACATTTGAAGGGTTTCCTTCCTGTATGAATTTTCTAATGTCTACGTAGATGGCATGAGTTACTAAATACTTTCCCACATATATTACACTTGTTTTCTTTCTGTGGATTCTGAACAGTCTGCTGTTGAATAAGTTCTGAAGACTGATTAGAAACCTTCCCATATTCAGTACAAGTCCACTCTTCAGTACAAGTACTCTTATCTAGAGAAAAACCTGACATTTGATCAAAGGTATTTCTACATTTATTACTTTTAGAATCCTTGTTTGATGTTTCGGTACCCTGATGTTTCCTAAGGTTTGAGTCTCCTTCAACCCTATACCCATTTTCATTGCCTGAATACCTTCTCAGTCCACCATAAATACTCTTGTAATTATTGGAGCTGGAGCTGTTACTTAAGGTCTGACTCATTTTATTACATATGGAAAGTTGTTGTGTATTAACCATATCACAATATTTACTGAACAATGATGGCTGGATTATGTCTCCTCCATTATTATCAACATTATATATCATGGAATGGAGAGAAAATATCTGTCGGGGGAAGAAAAATGACTCTCTGCTCACGGATCTCTCAAATTGATTAGATAGTGAATTTTCCCACTCAGTGTTAAATTGTAGGTGTTCAGACATCCCTGAATGTATGTTTAGCCGAAGCCTACGTTCACAATTGTATGAATGAGGATTTGCAGTAGAGACTAAATTACCTTCCATATTTTCCACATGTCCCTTCAGAGAATATGTAGGTTTCAAAAAAGGATGGAAATCTTTTCTTAAACACTTACACTTCTCGGCAGATATTGAAGATTGAAGTTGGTGTTTTCCCAGTTCGACTCACGTTGCTCATTGCTTTTGGCAGTATTGCTAGCATTACGTGTAACTGCCTCCATTTCTTTATGTCCATATAAAAATCCTCTCTGTCTTTCATATACCCTTGTATATTCCCAGTCTTTCATTAAATTTAAGTTTCTGAGGTGAAATATTTGATATATTCCTAGGTTTGCTTTTGGGAATACATCTTCTAACGCTGCATTCCTCGGCATCAAATCCTGGGTGTGTTGTGGAGACATAGCTGAAAGATACCAAATAACAAGTAATTTTCCCTGCTATTCTCAGTGAATATCTTTAAAGATTTAAAGAAAATTGATGACCATTAGCTAGTTTAAAAATAAAATAGAGACCGAAGGATCAAGATGCCAGAGGCTTAGGCAGATGCGGAGCTCATCTGTCTGTCCACAAATGAATGAGAAATGGAACAATTCTCTCGGAGCCCAGCTGAACAGTAGCAGAGGCCCTTGGATATCTGAAAGGACAAGAAAGATTCCTGCTGAGCCAGGTAGGACAAAAGAAAGAAGGAAAAGGAAGAGGAGAGGAAGTGGGTTGGGGCGTGTAACCCAGCCGGGAGATGAAAGTGAGGAGATGTCTCCATATCCGGGGAAGACTCTCACTGGGGGAGCCCAGTTTGGACAGAAGGAAAGCCTCATTCTCTGTGCGAAGAAAACATGGCAAGCAGCGTGTGGCAGCAGGACAGAGTGAGACCTGCACACAGGGTGCTGACCCCAGCCCTGCCCACCCAGCCTTAGAGGCATGTCCACCAATGCAGACAAGGGCTGGGTGCTGAAATGTGGGGTTTGTAGAGCGGACCGAGGCAAAGGACTACTATTGGCTATGAGAAAACATCCTGAAGGGATGGCCATGACGGAGGAGCTCTGCAAACAAGATGCTTGTGGTGAAGCCTGAACCACCATAGAGCAGAGTGCCATTGGTGAGTGACGCCCAAACAAGAAGCCCATGGCACCTCTTGTCCCTTGTGCCGGCCTCTGCTCTCCAAGGACTATGAAAAACTCCATCCACGTAGGACTTTTAGCCCGCAGCCACGGCCTCCCCCATCCAACGCCTCCACAATCAGCAGAATCCTGTGCTTGGGGGCAGCTTCAGGAGAAGATACTTGTGAGTTGGCCACACGCACAGATGGAGCTGAAAGCACAGGTGAAACCCAGGGATAAAGAAGAAACCTGAAACCTCTCCTTGGAGCAACACAAACCATGGGCTTACACCCACGACCGGCCTTGTAACCTCAGCCCCTACAGAGCATCTGAATCAACAACCAGCGCTCTCCCAGTCATGGCAGGTGTAGCTTTAGCAGCTGTAGACTTTGGGGGCTTCTACACAGGGGGGTTGGGCTAGGACAGAGCCTGAGCTTCTCCGTAGCACCACAGCGGGTTCAGCTGCACACTCAATGCAATCCCAGGACCTGACTTCACTGAATCTATGCTGGTGACCTTGCAAAAACAACATCTGAGAGACACCAGGGCCATGTGCCATCATGCCCATGGTTAAGGTCGTCCAAGAGCAGTGCCAACACTACATATCATGAGAGCCTGCAGAACGCATGAGAGGGACACCAGAGCACACCCTGAGGTGAATATTCCTAGAGGAGCAATACTCAGTGACTTCTCTCCCAGTGGGTGTGCTCCAATCCCACCTGCCTGGCACCACAGATCAGATTCACAGCAAAGACTCAGATCTGGGGGCTCTATTAGTCCACGCAGAGAGCAGGCACCACCAGAGGCAGGGCAGTAACAACCACTGAACTAGGGGGAAACAGCCCTGAATATCCACGGCAGGCTCTGGTCACAGTTCACAGCAATCAGAGCACAGATCAAGAGAGGATAAGGGCACAAACCTCTGGACCAACCTCATCTACTAAGGTGCAGATACCAGAAGGAAGATTAACTAGGTTTCTGCACCTTTCAAAACAGAGACCACACACAGAATGCTGGACAAAATGAGATATCAAAGAAATAGGTTATAGGGGAAGAAACAAGGTAATAACCTCCAAGGACCACTAAATAAAGAGGTGATAGTCAATCTAATGATTACTTCTTGCTTTTAGTCATCTTAAGTGGAGACACCAAACACTTTCACAAATCCTAGGTGCCTAGTAATTCTTTAATGCACTTCTTGCCACACATGTTTCTGAGAATGTTCTATTAGATCTTTCAATCTAAAAATCATAGATGATAGTGACAGAGAACTAAGCAGAAACTGAGGATACATAAGACTGTGTCCGAGGAAGCTGAATAGAAATAAGATAAACTTAATATAGTACTGGTTTTAAGAAATTAAATAAGAAGATAGACTTTAAAACTATAATTGAAAGAGGGAATTCTACTCATTGCTCTGTGGAGACCTAAATGGGAAGGAAATCAATAGAACGGTAAAGACTAGAGATCTCCTTAAGAAAATTAGAAGTACTGGGAATATTTCATGCAAAGATGGGAACAATAAAGGACAGAATCGGGATGGACCTAAAAGAAGTAGACGATATTAAGAGAAGTTGGTAAGAATACAGGGAATAAGTATACAAAAAAGATCTTAATGACCGAGATAACCACGATGGTGTGATCACTCACCTAGTAACAGACATCCCGGAATCCAAAATCAAGTCAGCCTTAGAAGGCATGAACACCAACAAAGCTGATGGAACTCCAGCTGAGCTATTTCAAGTCCTAAAAGATGATAATGCTAAAGTTCTGCAACTCGATAGGCCAGCAATTTTGGAAAACTCAGCAGTGGCCACAGGACGGGAAAAGGTCAGTTTTCATTCCAATCACACAGAAAGGCAATGCCAAAGAACACTCAAACTACTACAAAATTTCTCTCATTTCAACAATAGCAAAGGCTCAAAATTCTCCAAGTGAGGCTTTAACAGTATGTGAACCCAGAGCTTCCAGATGTTCAAGCTGGATTTAGAAACGGCAGAGGAATCAGAGATCAAATTGCCAACATCCCTTGGATCATATAAAAAGCTAGAGAGCTCTGGAAAAACAATTACATCTGCTTTATTGACTACACCACAGCCTTTGATTTGTGAATCACAAGAAACTGTGGGAAATTCTTAAAGAGATGGGAACACCAGACTACCTTACCTGTCTGCTGAGAAATTTGTATGCATGTCAAGAAGCAACAGTGAGAACTGGACATGTGACAACGGACTGATTCCAAATTGGGAAAGGAGCACATCATTTGTCACCCTGGTTATTTAACTTATACGCACAGTACTTTATGCGACATATCGGGTTGAATGAAGCACAAATTGGAATCAAGATTTCAGGGAGAAATATCCATAATCTCAGATACACAGATGACACCACCACCACCTTACAGCAGAAAGCAAAGAGGAACTGAGGAGTCTCTTGATGAAACTGAAAGAAGAGGGTGAAAAAGCTGGTTGAAACTCAACATTCAAAAAGCGAAGATCAAGGCAGTGGTCAGATCGTTTCATGGCAAACAAGGGGAGAAACCGTGGAAACAGTGAGAGACTTTAAGTTTTGGACTTCGAAAATCACTGCAGATGGAGACTACAGCCATGAAAGTAAAAGACGCTTGCTCCTTGGAAGAAAAGGTATGACCAACCTAGGCAGCATATTAAAAAGCAGAAACATTACTTTGCTGACAAAGGTCAATCTAGTCAAAGCTATGGTTTTTCCAGTAGTCATGTATGGATGTGAGAGTTAGACCATGAAAAAGCTGAATGCCGAAGAATTCATGCTTTTGAGCTGTGGTGTTGGAGACGACTTTTGAGAGTCCCTTGGACTGCAAGAAGACCACACCACTCCATCCTAAAGGAAATCAGTCCTCAATATTCATTGGAAGGACATGGTGAAGCTGAAGCTCCGATACTTTGGCCACCTGATGCAAAGAACTGATGCACTGAGAAAGACCCTTATGCTGGGAAAGATTGAAGATGAGAGGAGAAGGGGACGACACAGGGTGAGATGGTTGCATGGCATCACTGACTCAATGGACATGAGTTTGAGCAGGCTCTGGGAGTTGGTGATGGACAGGGAAGCCTGGTTTCTGCAGACCATGGATCGCAGACTCAGACTTTACTGAGCAACTAAAGTGAACCGACTGATATTTATAATTAATTCTCTTTGCTGTATAGGAGTACAAAATTGGAAAACAGCTATATTCCAATTAGAACTTTTAATAAAGATTTCTTTATATAATCTAAAAATTGTCGTAGTTTAAATCAACCATTAATAATATAGTGGAAAATGTGCTAAGATTTTATGTCCATTTATTTTAAAATTCTATGAGGTAATAGAATATAATAAGTATTTTAGCATGTTAGAATTCAGGCAAATACACTAAAGATATTTAATCTGAGATCATATAATGAAAAGAGAAACTTTGAAGTCAACCTCAGATGTGCATTGTTTCATTTTCACCAGGTTTTGCTTTCTACAATGAAAACTTACTTAAATTTGAAATTTATTTAGAAGGTCCTATGTGTCGCTCCCAGTGGATAAGAAATTATAAATCAGAGAACAAAAACCCGTCCCTAGGATTCATAGAAGTTTGGCAGTTTGTCTACCACTTCACTCACACATTTCTGTCTAGAGGTAGAAGGAAATGTTAAAAGGACTGTCATACAGCTACTCAGAAATGGGCAGAGTTTTCCTAGGGCCCCCAGAAATGGAAGAACAACGAATGAATGCAGTTTGTCACAAGGCACGAGGAGACTTTTAGTTTACACTGTGATGGAGAATGGACATCAGTGGAGAAATAACTCCAGAAAGAATGAAGGGATGGAGCCAAAGCAAAAAGAATGCCCTGCTGTGGATGTGACTGGTGATAGAAGCAAGGTCCAATACTGTAAAGAGCAATATTGCATAGGAACCTGGAATGTCAGGTCCATGAATCAAGGCAAATTGGAAGTGGTCAAACAAGAGATGGCAAGAGTGAATGTTGACAATCTAGGAATCAGCGAACTGAAATGGACTGGAATGGATGAATTTAACTCAGATGACCATTATATCTACTACTGCGGGCAGGAATCCCTCAGAAGAAATGGAGTAGCCATCATGGTCAACAAAAGAGTCCGAAATGCAGTACTTGGATGCAATCTCAAAAATGACAGAATGATCTCTGTTTGTTTCCAAGGCAAACCATTCAATATAACTGATCCAAGTCTATGCCCCAATCAGTAACGCTGAAGAAGCTGAAGTTGAACGGTACTATGAAGACCTACAAGACCTTTTAGAACTAACACCCAAAAAAGATGTCCTTTTCATTATAGGGGACTGGAATGCAAAAGTAGGAAGTCAAGAAACACCTGGAGTAACAGGCAAATTTGGCCTTGGAATACGGAATGAAGCAGGGCAAAGACTAAAAGGGTTTTGCCAAGAAAATGCACTAGTCATAACAAACACTCTCTTCCAACCACACAAGAGAAGACTACACATGGACATCACCAGATGGTCAACACCGAAATCAGATTGATTATATTCTTTGCAGCCAAAGATGGGGAAGCTCTATACAGTCAGCAAAAGCAAGACCAGGAGCTGACTGTGGCTCAGACCATGAACTCCTTATTGCCAAATTCAGACTTAAATTGAAGAAAGTAGGGAAAACCACTATACCATTAAGGTATGACCTAAATCAAATCCCTTATGATTATACAATGGAAGTGAGAAATAGATTTAAGGGCCTAGATCTGATAGATAGAGTGCCTGATGAACTATGGAATGAGGTTCGTGACAATGTACAGGAGTCAGGGATCAAGACCATCCCATTGGAAAAGAAATGAAAAAAGCAAAATGGCTGTCTGGGGAGGCCTTACAAATAGCTGTGAAAAGAAGAGAAGCAATAAGCGAAGGAGAAAAGGAAAGATATGAACATCTGAATGCAGAGTTCCAAAGAATAGCAAGAAGAGATAAGAAAGCCTTCTTCAGCAATCAATGCAAAGAAATAGAGGAAAACAACAGAATGGGAAAGACTAGAGATCTCTTCAAGAAAATCAGAGATCCCAAAGGAACATTTCATGCAAAGATGGGCTCGATAAAGGACAGAAATAGTATGGACCTAACAGAAGCAGAAGATATTAAGAAGAGATGGCAAAAATACACAGAGAAACTGTACAAAAAAGATCATCACGACCCAGATAATCACGATGGTGTGATCACTGACCTGGAGCGAGACATCCTGGAATGTGGAGTCAAGGGGCCTTAGAAAGCATCACTACAAACAAAGCTAGTGGAGGTGACAGAATTCCAGTTGAGCTATTCCAAATCCTGAAAGATGATGCTGTGAAAGTGCTGCACTCAATATGCCAGCACATTTGGAAAACTCAGCAGTGGCCACAGGACTGGAAAAGGTCCGTTTTCATTCCAATCCCAAAGAAAGGCAATGCCAAAGAACGCTCAAACTACTGCACAATTGCACTCAACTCACACACTAGTAAAGTAATGCTCAAAATTCTCCAAGCCAGGCTTCAGCAATACATGAACCGTGAACTTCTTGATGTGCAAGCTGGTTTTAGAAAAGGCAGAGGAACCAGAGATCAAACTGCCAACATCCGCTGGATCATGGATAAAGCAAGAGAGTGCCAGGAAAACATCTATTTCTGCTTTATTGACTATGCCAAAGCCTTTGACTATGTGGATCACAATAAACTGTGGAAAATTCTTCAAGAGATGGGAATACCAGACCACCTGATCTGCCTCTTGAGAAATTTGTATGCAGGTCAGGAAGCAACAGTTAGAACTGGACATGGAACAACAGACTGGTTCCAAATAGGAAAAGGAGTACGTCAAGGCTGTATATTGTCACCCTGTTTATTTAACTTATATGCAGAGTACATCATGAGAAACGCTGGACTGGATGAAACAGAAGCTGGAATCAAGATTGCCGGGAGAAATATCAATAACCTCAGATATGCAGATGACACCACCCTTCTGGCACAAAGTGAAGAGGCACTAAAAAGCCTCTTGATGAAGGTGAAAGCGGAGAGTGAAAATGTTGGCTTAAAGCTCAACATTCAGAAAACGAAGATCATGGCATCCGGTCCCATCACTTCATGGGAAATAGATGGGGAAACAGTGTCAGACTTTATTTTTTCGGGCTTCAAAATCACTGCAGATGGTGACTTCACCCATGAAATTAAAAGACGCTTACTCCTTGGAAAGAAAGTTATGACCCACCTAGATAGCATATTCTGCTGGGAGCAGTAGTTCTGCCCCTGGCAAAGGTCATGAGGAAGGAGGCTCGGCATACGCAAAGGCGGGATCGAGCCTCAGGAGTCCCCCTGGAAATTCTCGAGCATCTACCCTCCAAAATCAGTGTCTGCCTACTTTCTGCTTTGTGCTCTCACCTACACCTCTGACTTTTTGGGGGGCTGTCCCCCACTACCTCTCTCTGAAAAACGAATTAACTTACAGCTCCTGTTAATAATTCCTGGGTGTGACAGTGTTTCAACCTACAAACTCCTTTGGAAGTCCTCTAGCCTGCCTGAATAGGTTTTTCCAGCCACATGTGTTTGTTCAGAGCCTCCCAACTGTGAGAGGCATGAGATGTTCTAAACTGTCTGAATACAGATTCCTTTGAGCAGTTAAAAGATTGATTAGAAATTGTATTGGTGAAGGGTTTTTCACTTCTTGCGCCAATGTTTGCTGCTAAGTTTCCATATCCCTTACCTGCTGTGTTCCTGGCAATGTATTGATTAATATAATTGGTGTAAGTAGTAGCTTTAATGTTTGTAATCTTGGACCCTTGAGTTAATTCTTTTTCTTGTTATACCCCACCACACCTTTGCCCTATAGGAATGCAACTTTATCTAATGCTTTTGGAGGGTGGCGCCTGACTTTAATCACCTTTAGAGAAAAATAAGTTTCTTAAAATGTTAACAGGCCTCCCGGCCAGAAGATGATGCAAATCACCTAAACTTTTGCATATGATAAGTTTGCAGGAAGAACGCCTGGCTTACTGCATGACTCTACCCCTTCCCCCATTATCCTCTATGCATAACTTAAGGTATAAAAACTACTTTGGAAAATCATATAGATCACTGGGAAATAATGTATTCACTTAGCCCAAGTAACAAAGAAGATTTCAAAGGTAAACCTAGAACAGATCACTTCAGAGGTAAAGAAACTTAAAATCCATTATCAAAGGCAGCTCAACATCGCAAGAAAACATGTATTTATGCACAAAACTCTTCCCTTGGTGTCCTCTTTCCATAAAACCTTATCACTTTCTGTACCCATTACTTTGTTCTCCCATGCTGAAAGAGCCACCTCTAAGTCAGACCTACTTCCTTTTCTCTTCATAAAATGTAATTTCTTTCCTCATACCTTCTTTACTGAAAATACACATGCTACTTTCCTGAAGCAGCCTAGAACTTAAGCATTTTGTGGATTGGTGAACATAAATACCAGTGATAAGTACTAAAAGAAATATTCTAGAGAACATCTCAGGATGGCATCAAGCATTAGTCATGAATAGTCCAACATCTCTACTTTCTCTGTAAGAGGAAGTTAGTCCTCAGTAATGAATGTTTCAGAATCTTATTTTATTTGCAAATGACCTAGCTAGTCAATAAACTTCCATCACTTAGTTTGGCACAGCCCTAGAAAGTCAGGATACCGAAATCTAGAGAATGTTTTAGAGAGATATTTCTAAAGTATAATTATTCTTAAAAGAGTTTCTCTGAAAGACCATATCTCTTTTACATTTTCTTTGAAGTTTTTTTTTTTTTTTTTTCTTTTTTCTTCCCCTTTCCTAGAGGTACTTTCCTGGTTGAGAAACTTGTAACAGATATAAAAATATAACAATATGTAAGTAATAATAAACCTAGGCACAATGAAAATACTGTGCTTAATGACTCTTAGACATATCTACATTAGATTAGCAAACAAACATTAATGCTAGATATTTAATATTTCCCAGTTCACGTGAATCTGAAATTCACTTAGGTAAATTTCTCTTGGAGTTAGAATTGTCTGATTTGTAAGCACTTACCTTCCTTGAGGTGAAGTGAGTGAAGTCACTCAGTCATGTCCGACTCTTTGCGACCCCGTGAACTGTAGCCCACCAGGCTCCTCCGTCCATGGGATTCTCCAGGCAAGAATACTGGAGTGGGTTGCCATTTCCTTCTCCAGGGGATCTTCCCAAACCAGGGATCGAACACAAGTCTCCTGCATTGCGGGCAGATGCTTTAACCTCTGAGCCATCAGGGATGCCCTTTAGGCCATTTAAATTAGAACTCATTTAGAACTTCAGCAATATTATAAAAAAAAAAAAGCACACTGAGCCATACATAAATCCAGACAGACAGACAGAGATTTCATAGTTTCCTGGTTAAGATTTAAAACATCTCTTTGACCGTTTGTTTGTTTGGCTTGAAGTTCTGATTTGCCCCAGGCTGAGTCATGACATTCAAGGACATGGAAAGGGTTAACTACAAGCTTTTCCCTAGGCAGGCCTTTTAACAAGCTGCTGCTGCTGCTGCTGCTAAGTCGCTTCCGTCGTGTCCGACTCGGTGCGACCCCATAGACGGTAGCCCACTGGGCTCCCCCATCCCTGGGATTCTCCAGGCAAGAATACTGGAGTGGGTTGCCATTTCCTTCTCCAACCTAGTTGTTAACAAGCTAGTTGTTTTAAAATGTATATGCAAAAAGAACCGGTTTTGCAGTTTCCAAGGGAAAGAAACTTTTATTTTAACCAGTTTTCTCCAGTCTAAAGAATATCAGGGCCATCCTGTGTCAAAAAGTTACCTTTCCTTTCTGTAGTCTTAGTTTTATAGCTAAAATATAGACCAAATTATGCTCAAATTGACTCTAATATCAGGGGCATTTCAGCTAATAAAAATTTTGGACTGTCCCTGTGGTAGAAAGTGAGGTCTTTGTCCCATAAGAAGAATCTGAAGGCCTAAGGGAATTTGCAGGACTGGGGGAACCTTGGTCCTTGGCAGCCCTGAGAAACAGGAGTACTCAGAAGGGAATTCTTTAGGATGTTCAGGCGTGGGGGAAGCTTGGTTCCCTCTCCACGTGAGAGATAAGCTTCCTTAGAAAGGGATTCTTTAGAAATGTTAGGACAGTTTTTGATCCTTCAGGCTTTTGAATATAGAAGAAACCTGGACCAAAGGGAACCTCAGAATCCTTTCCTAGAGATCATGGGGATATAAAAGGTCACATAGAGGTCATCTAGGAAATCTGATGGAGAGGGAGAGAGGGACAGGAGACAGGCAGGCAACAGAATGTAAGGACATTCTGAATCCTTTCCCGTCTTTTGGCAAAACCTAGTGAGCCATTCAGAGGCCATTTTTGGCGGTCCCCTGTTTGTTTTGGAGCCAGGCCTTTTGAAGGCTGACAAGTATCCAGTTTCTGAGAATGTAGACAAAGGTTGAGTATGAGAGCCTCCTGGGATGTAACAGAACCCACTCATAGCCTATCTACCATAGAATGGGAGTACTGAGAGTCACTGGCTGAGAGAAAGACCTCCCTTTTTCCCCAGTGGTCTCTCCGTGTGACTGAGGGCACAGAATGGCCGAGTGGCCCAACAGTCACATCCAACAGTGAGAGGAGAC
Source organism: Bubalus kerabau (assembly GCF_029407905.1). Taxonomy (NCBI): domain Eukaryota; kingdom Metazoa; phylum Chordata; class Mammalia; order Artiodactyla; family Bovidae; genus Bubalus; species Bubalus kerabau. The sequence continues at coordinate 64,331,003 of NC_073640.1, forward strand.
CTCTGAGAACCATGCAGCTAAGCCACCAGGTGACACGGGCAGAGAAAGACAGAAATTCCTGGGAGCAACCAGGTGACTCACCATTTGGTGATTCCCTGAAACGTGGAAGGCACTCTTGGGATGGCTCAGAGGCAATACCCAGGCTTCTGTAAATCAATCCAAACCAAAATGGAAAGAAGAGAAAGTGACAGGGAAGAAGGCTGAGGCATCCGCCGAACAATATATCCGGGAGGCGGTGGCCTGGGAAGAATGCTCTCTGTTTTGCTTCAACCACTATGAGCCCGACATGGTGGACGGAAGTTGTCTTGCTGTGGGTGGATGCCCTTGTGGCCTGATCCTTTCTGTGTGCCCCCCATCCTCACATGGGAGCCTTTCTGTGGCAGGAGCCCTAATGGCTTTTACGTGTCTGATCTGTGCCCACAGAATATTGGTTGGCATAGTCCTCATTTGCAAAAAAAAAAAAAAAAAAAAAAAGAAAGGAGAGACCCTCACCCATTCAAGTCGCAGATACTTTGGGCGCAGTGAGCAGTGGGGCGTTTGGAACACAACAGAGGGTAACCCTGGCCAGCATTCCTCAGTTGCCTCCAGAGCAGTTGCCTTTTGGATGAGGGTCCCTGTGAGAAAGGAGAAGTGAGGGCGGGGGTGGGGTGGGGGTGGGGGTGGGGGGGCAAGAGACTCCAAGTCCCTGAACAAGCCACAAAAATGTCACGGTCTGGGTGCCGGTTGGAAAAGAATTTCCAGACATGAGACAATACGGGTTTGGTTTTTCAGTTTCTGCATTCTAAGACCCTCCTTGGTTTTATCTGCTCTTCACTCTTTGGGTAACCACAACCTTGGCAGAAAGAATCATTTTAACTATTTAGTATATGCTCTGTATCTTTCTGATTGCTTTTATCAGAGTCTTGAAAGTGCAAGAGAAATAACTAAAAATCAGTAATGTTGCTCTTGTACTTTTTGGCACATATTTTAACAAATAGCCATTAAATAGCAGAGCTTAAACATTATTTCAGTTTATGTACTTCAGACTTTAACTAATAAAACACAGATTCACAGTGACAACTCTAAGAAAAGTTGATAGAAGTTTCTGTAACTGAAAAGAATACTAAAGGCAAGAAAAGCTTTAGTCACTCAGTCTGTCCCATTCTTAGTGACCCCATGGACTCTATCTTGCCAGATTCCTCTGTCCAAGAAATTCCCAAGCAGGAATACTGGAACGGGTAATCATTCCCTTCCCCAGAAGTTCTTCAGAAAAACAAAGCAAAAAGACAAGAAGAAGAAAAAATTGATCAAGTCATGTTAATATTTTCATACACACAGTTCAGTTCAGTTGCTCAGTCGTATCCCACTCTTTGTGATCCCATGACCAGCACGCCAGGCCTCCCGGTCCATCACCAACTCCCGGAGCCTACTCAAACTCATCTCCACGGGGTACAGACATACACTCAAATGGGGCTATATGCTCATTAGGGGGAAGAGAGAGACATTTTCATGTCACTAAACTCAGGTAATTTTGAATGTAGTAAAATGTACATAATGTTAGAGGATGATATTCGTTACTTGCACTGAGCTGTATTTTAAATTTTAATACAGTTGAGCATAGATTAGGACTAATAAGATTCTTGTAAACATTTTGGAAAATACAAAACTGTGAAGAGACTCTGTGATGTGAGCATGGAGTGTACTGGAAAAGATCAGACCTGGGCTTGGGATGAAAACCACCACTCCCCAAACCCAGCATCTCTGCTAAACACACACGAGTGTTCATTTTCCAAAGCAGAAAGAAAGTAAGAAGACAGGAAGTTACTTCATTAATTGTGATAGTTTAGGCACATCCCTCATTTTTCTTTCCAAGACACTTGTTCAAGTCAAGTGGAAAAAACCAAATTCACAGCATGGGAATCTCACAGAAACACTTAAACCAGTGAACATGAGTCATGGGGTAGAAGTACAGGGAGGTGGTAAAAAGACTGTGTCTGTGATTTGAGCCTGGAGTGTTCTGGAAACATCACACCTGGGCTTGACTGATCATTTCGTCTACCCGGAAAACCCACTATCTATAATCAACACAATGAGTGTTCATTCTCAGAAGCAAAGAGAAACCAAGAAGATGGGGAGTTTCTCCATTAACTATGAGCATTTCCACACATTCCTTATTCCTTTTTTCCACAACCTTGTTTAAAGAGAGAGAGAAGTATGAACTTCATAGTCTCATGATGTCAGAGTGACGTCTCCAGAACCAGTGGACATCAGATGTCACGGTGTAAATGAATCACATGAAATGCACAATCACTGCCTGGGCATTCTGGAATTAACAATGAAATTATAACTTGAATTTAACATTTAAAAATGTCAATTTTATGCAAATTTCATTTCACATATACTTCCCCTGTTTAGTATCCTAATAATGCATTTAAGTAGTAAGACTCAGCAATGCAAAAGACAGCATCTCCTAGTTTTATTTCTGAAAATTTTCTGAAAAACTCTGGTCCTCTGAGTTGAGTCACTGGGCTTCCCAGCTGGCTCAGTGGTAAAGAATCTGCCTGCCAATGCTGGAGATGCAGCTTCAGTCTCGGGGTGGAGAGAATCCCTGGGATGAGGAAATGGGAATCCAATGCAAAATTCTTGCCTGGAAAATCCCATGGACAGAAGAGAGTTGGTTCTTTGTATAATGGCATTCTCAAACTCTGTTTTAAATATCTATATTGCACCCAGGTGCTAAGTCATCACTGCATTTCGCAACATCCCTAAAATCCCAACACCAAACCACATCCCAGTGGGAGTGAGGATAGGAGTGACTCCCCATGCTGATCTCTCACAAAAAGAATAGTTTCAACAGTTCAAAGTCCCTGATTCACGTTGAGAATTCATTATGCTCCACAGAAAGCTAGGATGCAGACAATGGAGCAAAGGCTCTGGGACAGAAGGAAGTCTAAAGGGCTGGTCTTCACTATGATAAGAAGAAATGGGAAGAAATAAGATGATGAGATGCCCGGGAAGAAAAACTAGGAGCAGAAAGCTAAAGGCTTGCAGATTCTCATTTGGGCATTTCAGGAGGAAAAGCAGATGCAGCCCCAGACCCAGGACAGGATATTTACCTGAGAAATTGCCATTTCCTCCTCTTCTTCCTCCTGCTCTGTCTTCTCTGGGGATATTACGCTGCAAACACACTTCTGAAGTTTCAGAAAATACCGTTGAGGGCATCACAATAGCTCTTTAACCTGCAACCAATGCTCCTACAGACAGAAGGGCCTTGAAAAGCTGAGAAGACTGACCTCTCCTGTCCTCTGTCTCAGGAGAGATTCAGGAACAATCAATTCCTACCTGGAGACCAGCCTGTGAACTTATTTCTTGATTGTTCTCTCCCCATAGAGAGCTCCTAACATTCTCCTCACACAGATGATGTGAGCTGACTGCATTTCCCTGTCCAAATCCAGCTAGACCAACCTGTTGCCTCTCCGTGGAGAAGGCCAGGGCTCAGCTCTCACAGATGGATCACGAGGCACTTCCTTAACCAGGGCCTCTGCTTAGAATGCCCTGGAGCACTTCTTAGACACCACAGTGATGCTCCCACAGGACCAACATAGAACTCTGTTGGGAGGGCATCAGTGAGGTCAGTTCCTGACACTGGTCATGTGATCCTGATGGAAAACCAGATGGAAACTACTTGGGTAAAGATTCTTTCTGAACCATTTCAATGAATACAAATCCCTGGTGGTCAGGTCCCCACTCCAAGTAGTTATCAATCTGCAGGTCTACAGTGTGGCCGTTAATGGAGTCATCAGCAAATCCCACTTTTTTCTGATGTTTCTTCTCCCAAACCAACGTTCAGGAGTCCTGAACTCAAAGCCTCACACTCACCACACCTAAGACCTCTCTGTAGGGGAGGATTTCGGGCAGGGATTTCTGAGAGAGGGCAAAGCTAGAATCAGGCAGAGAGAACGCCAGTTCTTGCAGTTTAGCCTGTAGAAGTTACGCTGGGTGAGGTGCTCTGGGATCCCTAGGGTGTGTGTGAATTAACCCATTTAAACCAATACAACAAATCCGGTGAGCACTGTGAGGGTGTCATTGAAGGGGGGCTTGTAAAGTAGACCCTGGAGTTCAGCAAGACTGTTGATCTCAAGGAAGCTGGTCATCTAGACCAGGTGCTCACAGGACTGGCTTTTGTGAGTTCAAGAAACCGCAGGCTGCCTGCTGCCCAGACAGATGCTGAGGCAGCAACAGCATGGACCAGTTTACGGAAATTGTCAACAATATTCATTTTTTGATATAAGGATATGAGATTTGTGACTTTTACAGCTTACCAGACAAAGCCTAGGAAGCACTTAGGAAGCATGGTATACACTAATTCCACACCTCTTCCAGGAAGACTTTCTAATACGTTTCCAGGTTATCACAGAAGCTGTCTTCATTTCAACATTGTCAAGTAATAATCATGACTTGTGTGTTGATATTATAAAGCTACATCAATATTGCAGTGAACTCTCATTGTGTTTTTCTTACAAATCAAGGATATTACTATTGAAACTTTAGAATCAACTTCTATCTTACTTTAATACATGGAAAGATTAAATGATCACTTACATCATGGCAACTTCCAGATATTTCACATCAGTGCCAAACACCTCCATTTAAATGGTCACTGTCCATTTTACATTATGGTATCCTTCATCTTCTAATGGAGCATAGATAGAAATGGTTGCAACACAATATAAAAAGGCTAATCTTTAACAAACCATAAAAAAACTACGTTTTCCAACACAGTAGAAAGCTTAGTATGGATGGAGTGTTCAATTACATTCATGTAAAAGAATCTAAAATCACGTCATTCTAAACAAGCATACAGATAGCAATCCACTCCAGTACTATTGCCTGGAAAAT